>NC_143250.1:53629015-53932045 GCF_984573655.1 Nuphar pumila | reverse complement strand
TATCCGTGACGACTATCTGTTTTTGAAACCATGGTGTTTCAAAAGATTGTTAAAATTGATATTCTTATTGGTGACATTAGTCTGTTTCCATTACAATCTCTCTTACCTCGTATGTCTTATCTTTTTTACGCATTTTATTTAAATATCATTTTATGTAGATAAGAGAAATTGTTTATCAGTGTGGTGAGGTACATGCACCCGTTGAAACTGATGTTGTCTATAAGAGAATTTGGATTATCAGTATGGTGAGGTATGTGCACCCGTTGAAGCTTATGTTGTTTATAAGAGATTTTGGATTATCAGTGTGGTGAGTTATGTGCACCCGTTGAAACTGATGTTTTTAGTTTTACAATCATTTATAAGGTGGGTTATGTGCATCTCTTGTGGATTGTAGCTGGTTTATATTGCCAGGGAGCCCGTATTGCGTTTGTATTATTAGGGAGCCTATATCGCCTGTGCATAGTGTAATGAAGTGCCAAATGAGTGAAGCAAAATCTTCCAAGAGCAAAACACGCACATACACAAATGGCCACTAATGGGAAAAAATACAACAAACCACAAAAGTGGTAAAAACACACAAAATAAAGTGAAAAAATATATTCCACTCAAGAGGGCTTCAAAGAAGCATACATACAATGGGGGAGAACTCCTTTATTTATAGGCACAAGAAGAGGACCCTTGGAAGGGCTTCTAAGGGACGTTGGAGCCCTTCCAACGGTCACAAATGTGACCGTTGGAGGCTCCAACGTCCCTCAAGAGGGGCTTTTCCAAGGTAAAAGGAAAAAGGAAAAAGGAAAAAGAAAAGAAAAAAAGAAAAAAAGAAAAAAAGAAAGGAGAAAAATATACATGGCATGAAATGGTAAAAAGATTATTTTACCCTTAGTGGGTATATATATATATATATATATATATATATATATATATATATATATATATATATATATATATATATATATATATATACAATCATATTTTAACACCCCCCTCAAACACACAGGGAGATCACCGAGAGTTTGCCGAGAAGAAAGTAAAAGCGAGGCGATGGCAAAGCTCTGGTGAAGAAGTCCGCCAACTGGTATTCGGTAGAAACATATGGCAAGTGAATAGTGCCTCAGAGGAACTCATCGCGAACATAATGGCAGTCCATCTCAATGTGCTTGGTTCGTTCATGGAAGGTCTGATTGCAGGCAATGTAGATAGAACTCTTGTTGTCGCAACACAACTTCGAAGAAGTTGAGAATGAAACACCCATATCTTTAAGCAGACTTCTTAACCATACAATCTTAATGGTGGTAGTTCCATCGCACGATATTTGGCCTCTGTAGAAGAGAGGGATAGTTTCTGCTGCTTCTTACACCTCCATGAAATAAGTGACTCTCCAAGAAATACACAATAACCTGTGGTGGAAATACGATCATCGGGGTAACCACTTCAATCAGAGTCAATATAAGCAAGTAAAGTAAGAGGTGAAGAAGAGGGTAAGAATAATCCTTTAGTTATGGTATTCTTCAAATATCTGATAATTCTCATGACTGCAACCATGTGAATGGTAGAAGGAGCAGTCTGAAATTCGGCTTGCACTATGAACCACATGAGAAATGTCCGACCTGGTGATAGCTAAATATGTTAGTGACCCAATCAACTGACGATAAGGCATGAGATCTTCTAAAGAAGTGCCATCACTGTCTCTCATCTTGGCGTTGATCATTTTTGGAGTCTCCACTTTTTGTCGTGAGTCTAGACCGGGCAATGATATCGGAGACTGTCAGAAATATCCTGCAGATGTTAGAGATATCAGCCTGCAGATGTTAGAGAAATATCAGAAATAAAGAACGAGAAGAGAGAGAGAGAGGAATAGTCGGCGCAATAGGGTTTTCCCTTTTTACTTGATATTTATAAGTGGTACAATACACTTTACACAGGTAATAAGATCTAATTACAAACATGCCACCGCTAGATCTCGAGGTGGATCGTGGGTCGGATCCACGATCCAAACTAACAGCCTCCCTCAAGTTGAGTATGGTCTTTGATCATGTTCAACTTGTCTTTGAGTGCCCAAAACTGATGAGTGGATAATCCTTTGGTAAAAATGTCAGCAACTTGCATATCTGACCTAACATATGCGGGTTCAATTTCTTTTTCTTCCACCTTTTGTCTAACAAAGTGTTGATCGATTTCGATATGCTTCGTGCGACAATGAAGAATGGGATTGAAGGCAATATTAATAGCACTCTGATTATCACAAAGAAGCATAGAGGACAAGATTGGTTCTTGTAATTCTTGCAGTAGGTGTCTCACCCACGTAACATCAGCTGCTTTTGCTGCCATTGCACGATACTCGGCTTCAGTACTAGATCGCGCCACTGCCTTTTGCTTCTTGCTACTCCATGTTACAACATTATTGCCGATAAGGATGCAATACCCTGAAACTGATCTGCGCTCATCAGGATCACCAGCCCAGTCCGCATCTGTGTAGGTGAATAGTCGATGTCCTGACGTATAATCTGTGTCTTTGTTATACATCAAACCATCTCCAATCGTACCCTTTAAATACCGAAGGACTCTTTTTACTGCTTCCATATGTGCATCTGTAGGAGCATGCATAAACTGAGAAGCCTGATTGACAGAGTATGCTATGTCAGGCCTAGTGAATGTTAAGTATTGTAACATCCCTACAACTCGATGATACAAAGTAGGGTCATGATAAGTGGTGCCTTCTTTAGCACTTAACTTATGATTTAGAAGACAAGGTGTGCTAATTGGTTTACAATTCTCCATCCCCGTAGCGAGGAGAATATCAATAGTGTACTTATGTTGGCTCAATGTAATAGTCTCATGTCGACTATCAACTTCCACACCCAAAAAATATCGCAAGGAACCCAAGTCTTTCATCTTGAATTTACCCATCAGCATAGACTTAACCCAAGATATGTGATCCTCATCACTCCCGGTAATAATGATATCATCAACATATATAAGCACCCAAACAATAGCTGAACCACTTTTGAAGATGAACAATGAATGGTCTAGAACACTTTTATTAAAACCATGACGCTGGATCTCTGTGGAAAAACTTTCAAACCAAGATCGAGAAGCTTGTTTTAATCCGTAAAGAGAGCGTCGAAGTTTACATACCCAATTTGATGAATCATGCATGCTATATCCAGGTGGCTGCTCCATGTAAACTTCTTCCTTTAGTTCACCATGCAGAAAAGCATTTTTAACATCAAGTTGACTGAGTGACCATCCATGTTGTAATGCCAACGCAATGACAATCCTGATTGTGCTCAGTTTCACTACTAGACTGAATGTTTCATCGTAATCCTGTCCATATTGCTGTGTGAAGCCTCGTGCAACCAGGCGAGCCTTATAGCGCTCAACACTGCCATCCAGTTTGTGCTTGATCTTGTACACCCATTTGGATCCTACAACATTCTTGTTATATGGCCTTGGCACAATTTCCCATGTGTTGCATTCATGCAATGCCTCCATTTCCTCATTCATCGCCTCTACCCAAGCACGAGAATTTACAGCATCATGAAAAAAGGAAGGTTCTGTTTCTTTGGACACTCTGGTTAGAAATGTTTGAAAATCCAAAGAGAAATTGTTATAACTTACCCAACGATCTATAGGATGTCTAACCCGAGTGGAATGTCGTAGGGGAGTCTCTGCATTGACTGAGTGAGTTCTACGAGAATAAAAAAGACCAGAAAAACGTGAGGATGTTGTTGTAGGAAGAATGTCTTCCATATGTGGTTCCACATCAAAAGTAT
Organism: Nuphar pumila; assembly: GCF_984573655.1. NCBI lineage: Eukaryota > Viridiplantae > Streptophyta > Magnoliopsida > Nymphaeales > Nymphaeaceae > Nuphar > Nuphar pumila. The sequence continues at coordinate 53,928,272 of NC_143250.1, read as the reverse complement.
AGGGTTCATTGTCTGTCAATAAAGATGAATCCTCATGAGGCAACGAGTCATATAAAAGTGAGTCACTGAGCCAAGGATTATAACTGTCCTGTGTATCTGTGGAAGATGAACCCAGAGTGTCAAAATTTTCATCATCAAAAACAATATTTCTGGATATCCGAATTTTGCCTGTATGAGGATCATAACACCTGTATCCCTTATAGTCATCTGCATACCCAAGGAACTTGCACTGTATAGCTCTGTCTTGAAATTTATTTCTCAATGAATGATCAATATGAACATAACATACGCAACCAAAAGGATGTAGTTCTTCATATGATGGATGACAATTATAAAGAACAAAATACGGAGAATTATCTTCAAGGATGGTCATGGGCAACCTGTTGATAACGTAAACAGCTGTGTGGAAAGCCTCGGTCCAAAGGGAAAAAGGGATGCCCACAGTATGCATCATGCTCAAGGCTGTTTCAACAATATGCCTGTGCTTTCTCTCAGCAACTCCATTTTGTTGAGGGGTATGAGGGCAAGAAATGTTACGTGTAATGCCATGCTCCTTCAAATATTCACTAAAATCATGGGATATGTATTCTCCCCCCCATCACACTGGAAATATACAACATTGGTATTGAATTGGTTTTGGACTAGTGCATGAAACTGTTTGAACAACTTGAAAACTTCATGTTTGTTTTTCATGAAGTAAATCCAACTAAAACGAGTGTAAGAATCAAGAAAGAGTACATAGTATCGAGATCCAGAAAGAGAAGCAGTGGGTGCAGGACCCCAAACATCTGAGCATATAATTTCAAAAGGCTTTGATGCTCTTTTATTGATACTATGAAAAGGAAGTACATGACTTTTGCATGAATGACAACTTGGACATTTTGACTCTAAATTGACTGCGGGTATTAGACCTTTAGCAGACAACTTGTCAAGAAAGACTTGACTACAATGACCCAAACGAAGATGCCATAAGTTTGGCTTATTAAGTTTCAAGACTCTAGATGAAGAACCATGATTTGTGGATCGACTTAAAAATGTTGGAAAAGAAGGAGCTGAAGAAGCCACGGCTACGGAAGACGACGTCTTCAAAGACACATGAGATTCTTCAAAGACGTACATGTTCCCGCGCCGTTCACCTTTAGCGAGCGTCTTCTTGGTGTGAAGATCCTTAAGATAAACAGAAGAAGGAGTAAATTCAATGAAAGAATTTGTTTCATCAACTAATTTTGACACAGATAGAATATTCTTTTGAATAGCAGGTGTGAGTAAGACATTTGACAAGGGTAATTGAGATTCAGGCAAAGAAATGGAGACATTTCCAGTGTAAGAGATGGGGTGGTGAGATCCATCTCCTATGACTATAGTGCCATTTCCAGTGTAAGGAGTCAAGTGGGTAAATTTACCTGCATCAGAAGTAACGTGTGCTGCTGCCCCTGAATCAATATACCATATACCTTCCTCATTTTGGCGTAAGTTCATCTGATTGAAAGTAGTCATAAGGATATTCTGTACGTCCTGTGGAAGAACCTGTCCCTGAGGAGTACGAGCAAACTGATGAGTGACCTTCTGCCCTGGCCTACTATCTGGCCTCCCTGATTTGTTCCGGTTCTGAGGATTATACCAGCAGTTTGCTTTAACATGTCCCCGTTTGTTACATAGAAAACAAGTAGGAACACGTCCTCCTCGTGGTACACTGCTTGAACCAATACCTCCTCCTCCTGGTGTAGGCAGTAATCCTCCTCTGTTCATAGATGTTCCATTGGGGCGAGGGGGAGTAAATGAAACTCCTGTTTGAATAGGCGTATGTGTCATCATCACAGGATGAGCATCCTCTGACGCATGTTCCTGATTTAGGCTGACCTCATATTGCAAAAGCTTAGATTGAAGATCATCAAAACATGGAAGGACTGAGACAACCTGGAGTGCCGTGCAGAACATGCGATATTCAGGTCCAAGACTACCTAATACTTGTTGTACCATATCCTTATCTGATACAGGACTTCCAATGGCAGCTAACTGATTTGTAATCACTCTGACATCCCCCATAAACTCTGTAATGGATTTGTTTTCTTTTCGCATGGATTGGAACTTCCACTTGAGTTGCAAAACCCGAGATTCGGAAACCTGAGAAAAAGAATGAGCTAGTCCATTCCACAACTCGACAGCGGATTGGTCATCAGAGATAGTTTGTAATACACGATCAGAAAGTGTGGAAGTTATGTAAGCGACTAATGTCTGATCCCGTTGTACCCATATGTCATAAGCTGGATTGGTGCTTCGAAGTTGACTCACCTTCCCGTCTTCACCTGTTATTTCCTGCATGATATGTGTAGGTGGGGCGGGCGATCGTCCATCTAGATGCCCATAAAGACCATGACTGCGAATAAAAGGCACAATTTGGCGTTTCCAAAGCAAATAGTTATCATGTGATAACTTGTGGGTCATGAGGTGAGTAAGAAAACTAGGGTTCAATTTGGAATCCATAGATTTTATGAAGAATGAGAGAACAAACTGTATTTAACAGTGTATTAATAGAAGAAGAACAACAATACTGTGTGTGTTGAAAATGATATCAGCAACACGTTGCACAGAAATATAATGACGTGTAATCCATAAATTAATCTTCACACACACACGTTAAAAAAATTTTTTAATGCTGCATAACGTGTGAACCAGGCCAGGAATAGCAATACTGTGTACACAGAGAAACAACAATGTTGTGTGCACAGAAAAACAACAATGCTTTGTAACGTGTGAGCCAGAAAAAGGATTTGAAAAGAGAAGAAATTGAAATAGAAATAAGGATGCGCAAATTGAAGAAAGAGAAGAAATAACGTGTGAAATCAGATTAGGGAAAAAGGAGAAACTGAAGAAATAGGGATACGTGAGAGAAATAGAGATACTTGATTTAGAGAAACAGGGATACGCGATTTAGAGAAACAGATTAGGGAAAAAGGAGAAACTGAAGAAATAGGGATACGTGAGAAAATCAGAAAAGGGAAAATCAGAAAAGGGAGAAAGCCTACGTCCTTTCACGCACTGGTCCTTATAGGCCTTCCAGATGATCGATTTCCGCGCCTGTGCTCTGATACCATGTCAGAAATATCCTACAGATGTTAGAGATATCAGCCTGCAGATGTTAGAGAAATATTAGAAATAAATAACGAGAAGAGAGAGAGAGAGAGGAATAGTCGGCGCAATAGGGTTTTCCCTTTTTACTTGATATTTATAAGTGGTACAATACACTTTACACAGGTAATAAGATCTAATTACAAACATGCCACCGCTGGATCTCGAGGTGGATCGTGGGTCGGGTCGGATCCACGATCCAAACTAACAGAGACAAGTTTCATTTGGGAGAGGACATACCCTTTAGGGGAATATACAACTTCAATACCTAAAAAATACCTTAGAAAACCAAGGTCAGACATATCAAAATTTTCTTTCAAAATATTCTTAATAAGATCAATACCTTTTTTGTTATTACCTGTGATAATCATGTCATCAACATAAAGCAACAAGATTGTTATTTTTTCATTAGAAGTTTTAACAAACAAAGCAGTATCGGTATGACAAGAAGAAAAACCATTATCAAGAACTACTTTGCTAAAAAGATCATACCAAGCTTTTGGTGTTTGTTTGAGACCATAGAGATCTTTGTTTAACTTTAGAATATTTCATTTACCAATTTCAAGACCTGGCGGAGGATCCATAAGGATTTCTTCACATAAAGTTCCATTTAAAAAGGAATTTTTAACATCAAGTTGATAAATCGACCATTGTTTAAGAGAGGCTAAGGCAATTAACGTTCGTACACTAGTCATTCTAGCAACTGGAGCAAAAGTTTCTTCATAATCTATCCCATATTCTTGGGCGTAACTTTTTGTAACCAAACGAGCTTTGTATCTTTCAAGGAATCCGTCACATTTGGTTTTGACTTTATATACCCATCTACACCCAATAGCCTTTTTTCCTAATGGTTGACGAATAATGCTCCAAGTTTGGGCTTTGTTAAGAGCCTCTAATTCAATTCTCATTGCTTCAATCCAATGAAGATGATCCTTAGCTTCTTTATAAGAGGTAGGCTCATGATATAAATGTATCATCATGAGGCAAGTTCTATAGTTGGGTGAAAAAGATTCATAAGATACAATTTTTTGTGGTGACCAACTATTACGAGAAGACCTTTTAGGTTAGTTGTCATCAATAGATTCTTCTATGTTTTGAGAATATCTTTCAAGGGCGGTTGATGTTCATTTCCTAACCGCCAAGTATATACGTTTAAATCCTTAGGGTTTTCATTTTGAAAAACTTCATCATGTTGGGGTATGTCATTATGATGTAAAATCCCATCACAAGTATTATCACAAATAGTTGTATATAGGGACTCAATTCTAGGAGCTAAATCAAATAGGAAGGAATAATCAATGTCTTCTTTAGATGCGTGAATATCGAAACCATTTTGATCCTCAAGAAAGTTTACATTTCTTGACACATAGAGTTTATTGTTTTGAAGATCATAGCATCTATAACCTTTTTTATTTTCACCATAGCCAATGAATACAAATTCAAGGGCATTTGGTGATAATTTGTCTTGTCCTTGAACAAGCACAAAGCATTTACATCCAAAGATTCTTAGTCTATTAAAATCGAGAGTAATTTTGAACAAATTTTCAAAAGCTAATACATTCTTTAATGAATAGAAGGGCATACGATTGATAAGATATGTTGCGGTAAAAAGTGCTTCGGCCCAAAAAATTTTAGGAACATTTTTAGAGACAAGAAGTGTTCTTGTGGTTTCAATTAAGTGTCTATGCTTCCTTTTCGCAAGACCATTTTGTTGCGGAGTTTTAGGACAAGAACGTTGATGTAAAATTTCATTTAATTTAAAATAATTTTGAAAATCTCTAGACATGTACTCCCCTCCATTATCAGATCTAAATATAACTATATTGTGTTGAAATTGATTTTGAATATGAACATGGAATTCTTTAAAAATATTAAAGACATCGGATTTGTTTTTAATAATGTATACCCATGTATATCTAGAAAAGTCATCAATAAAGGTAACATAGTGGAAATATCCTCCTTTGGACATAACGGGTGCCGGCCCCCATACATTGGAATGAACATCTTCAAAAGATCTTTTTGACATAAAATTATTATGCGAATATGGAAGTGAATGAATCTTTCCAAGAATACAATCATTGCATGTAAATGTATTTGTATTACAAAATTTTTCCAAAAAAAGAAAAAGATACAATTTGGACACACTAGGATGTCCAAGCCTCTTATGCTAAGTCTCAATATCTTTAGATTGAACATGATTACAAAATGATTTAGATGGCAAAGACAAAAAATCCATATAGTAAAGATCCCCTCTTCTATGGCCTTGCCCAATCCGCTTCCCGGACCGGAGATCCTGCACATAGCAATGGGTTGGTGAAAAAGAGACATTACATTCAAAATCGGTAATTTGAGAAACGGAAAAAAGATTTAAATTAAGTTTTGGAATAATTCGGATTTTGGGAACAAAAAATTCTTTGTTTTGGTCATAAGTTTTCTCAAGGTTTCCAATGCTTTTAACATCCAAGGATGTTCCATCGGCGGTTGAAACATATGATTTAAATTTGTTTAGACTTGGTTTTGATAAAAGCGATGCATTTTGGGTCATATGAAAGGAGACACCCGAGTCAAGGATCCAAGAAGTCATACCCGGAAAAGAGGAAATGGCGGCACCGGAAGTGGAAGGCAAAGAAGATGATGTAGAGGAGTTCATCTTTATGAATTGTTGAAGAGTTTCGGTAAGATGCACAATGGACTCCTTTATGTCTCCATCCTTCTTTGAATCTTCATTTGTATTTGAAAAAATTTCACCAACGGAAGCAACATTCCTTTTGAATTTAGGGCAATCCGTGCGAATATGACCCGGTTCATTATAATTATGACAAATAATCTTTCTTCCTCCACCACCATTATTCTTTCAAAAATGGGGTGGTTTATACGGTCTAACATTATTGCCGGGTCTAACTATGGCATGAACTTCATCAACGTCTCTTTTCAAGGCCAAACGAGTTTCTTCTTGACATAAGTCGGCCAAAATATCACTTAGAGGAGTAGAAGCCCTATGAAGTAGGGATCCTCTAAGTTGCTCAAATTGGGGACGAGACCATGAATAAATTGAAAGAATCTTTCTTTTTCCATTTGCTCTTGCCTCATGGCAATAACACTACCTTCCCATTGAGGTTCAAGGAGAACGAGTTCATCCCATAAAGAAGATAGGGCACTATAATAGTCCCCAATACTCATGTCACCTTGCTTGGTTTCTCTTACCTTTTCTTGTAAAAAGAAATGCCTAACAAGGTCTCTTTGCGTGTACATTCCTTTCATAAAGAACCAAACTTCATTGACCTTCTTAAACTTAACAAGATTTGCGCAAATCTTTAAATCCACATTATTCATGAACCATGCTAGAATTTTAGCATGTTCACTTTCTCAATCCTCAATTTTTTAAGAGAAGTCAAGAATAGCCTTCTATTTTTCTTCTTCATTCAAAGCTTTTTCCTCTTTGCCTTCAAACTTAGTTAATTTCAATTGTGGTTCCGGAATGGTCCCACACATACCCCCAAAGTTTTTACCTTTGAGGTTATTCTCCATAGCGGCCGCCCACATTCGGTAATTGGTCCCATTCAATTTGAATGAGATCTATTTTTGCATCCTTGTCGGCCATTTGTAAAAAAAGTTTAAAGGCAAGAGAGATGATAGATATTACTTGTCAAGTGAGATTCCGATGAAGCTTTCTTAACCTTGCTCTGATACCATGTAATGAAGTGCCAAATGAGTGAAGCGAAATCTTCCAAGAGCAAAACACACACATACACAAGTAGCCACTAATGGGCAAAAAATACAACAAACCACAAAAGTGGTAAACACACACAAAATAAAGTGAAAATATATTCCACTCAAGAGGGATTCAAAGAAGCATACATACAATGGGGGAGAACCCCTTTATTTATAGGCACAAGAAGAGGACCCTTGGAAGGGCTCCTAAGGGACGTTGGAGCCCTTCCAACGGTCACAAATGTGACCGTTGGAGGCTCCAACGTCCCTCAAGAGGGGCTTTTCCAAGGAAAAAGGAAAAAGAAAAGAAAACGAAAAGAAAAAAAGAAAGGAGAAAAATATACATGGCGTGAAATGGTAAAAAGACTATTTTACCCTTAGTGGGTATTACAAAGGAAATATATAAATATATATATTTATACATGTAGATAGACACATATACATATATATGTAATATATATATGTGTATGTGTCGTGATCTCTCTCTCTCTATATATATAATCATATTTTAACACAGTCACATAAATGATTTATGCTGACATTTGTAATTGTGTTTTTATTCTAATAGCTGATGAAATGAAATGGGGATCTTCGAAACACGAGCTTTGATTAACAAGAGCAAGTGTCAAGAATGACACTAAAGCATAACCCTTAAAAAGGGTATAATTGGAAACAAAATAAAAATAAAAATGTATTCTTTATTGATATGAAAAACCAATTGCTTAAGAAGCATTGGAGTAAAATACAAGAGGGGCTGCACCCCTTTATATACACAGCTGAAAGAGGACTCAATAGAGCTGTTGGGCACAGTCCAACAGCTCTATTTAGAGCTGTTGGACTGTGTCAGTCCAACAGCTCTATTGCTAGTCAAGTCTGGACAGGACTTGACTAGCAACAGTCATTCTAGTTCAAACTGAACTAGATGACATAAAGACAAAAAATAAAAATAAAGGAAAAAAAATACAGAAATTAAAAATGTATTTATATATATATAATAATAATATAATATTATTATATATACATATATGTACAGTTTTACATTTTAACACTCCCCCTCAAACTTACGGTACAATGAGCGAAATTTTGTCTAAGAGAAAGTGAAATCGGGGAGCAGCGAGAGGCTTTGTAAAGAGGTCTGCTAACTGATATTCTGAAGTGACATATGGCAGATCAATTATCCCGTGTAGATATTCCTCTCTGACGTAGTGACAATCCATTTCGATGTGTTTGGTGCGTTCGTGGAATGTTCTGTTACTGGCAATGTAGATCGCACTTTTGTTGTCACAACACATTTGTGAAGCCTTTGTTGCTTCAACTCTCATGTCAGCAAGCAGTCGTCGGAGCCAAACTACTTCCATGGTCGTGGTTGCCATGGCTCTGTATTCAGCTTCGGTGGATGAGAGAGATACCTTCTGCTGCTTTTTACACCTCCACGAGATTAATGATTCCCCTAAAAAGACACAAAAGCCAGTGGTTGAGTGTCTGTTATTGGGATCACCTCCCCAATCAGCATCAGTATATGCAATTAAATCAAGAGAAGAGGAGGAAGATAAGAAAAGTCCTCGTGAAAGAGAGGACTTGATGTATCTGATAATACGCATGACTGCTCCCATATGAACAGAAGTAGGAGCATGTTGAAATTGACTTGCTGTATGAACAACATGTGCTATATCTGGTCTGGTAATGGATAGATAGGAAAGTGCCCCGACAAGCTGTCTGTAAGGAGTAGGGTCTGCAAGAAGTTCTCCATCATCAATCTTCATTTTAACATTAACAACTTCTGGAGTGTCAACTTTCTTATCATCAGTAATACCAGACCTGAAAACAATATCAAAAGCAAATTTAGTCTGAGATAATAAATATCCTCTAGGAGAATAAGCAACTTCAATGCCTAAAAAATATCTCAACAAGCCCAAATCAGTCATTTCAAAATGAGATTTAAGAAGTGTTTTGATTGTTTCAACTCCCTGTTTATCGCTTCCGGTGATGATCATATCATCCACATAGAGAAGAAGCACAATGATCCCTGCATCAGAATTCTTAATAAACAAAGCAGTGTCAGTTAAACAGAATTGAAAACCAATATCAATCATAACACGACTAAACCTATCATACCAAGCTTTTGGTGCTTGTTTAAGTCCATAAAGAGCTTTTTCTAAGCGAAGGACTTTACCCTTAGGAATACTTAGACCAGGAGGGGGTTCCATATATACTTCTTCAACTAGCTTTCCATTTAAAAAAGCATTTTTGACATCCATTTGAAAAATAGACCATTTTTTGATAGAAGCTAAGGCAATTAAGGTTCGGACATTAGTCATACGAGCCACCGGAGCAAAGGTTTCTTCATAATCAATCCCATATTCTTGGGCATAACCTTTGGCTACTAAACGGGCTTTATATCTTTCAAGAGTACCATCACTCTTGGTTTTAATTTTATAAACCCATCGACATCCTATAGTTTTCTTCCCTGGAGGAAGATCTTGAATATTCCATGTAGAAGCCTTTTCAAGTGCATCTAATTCAACTTTCATGGCTTCTATCCATTTGATATCATTTTTTGCTTGAAAATATGTGGATGGTTCTTCATATGAGTGAATTAATGCAATAACTGCCCTATATGTGGGTGAGAAAGACTCGTATGATATAAACTTTTCTGGAGGCCTCGAGATTCGGGATGATTGTCTAGTTGGAATGTTAGAATATTTCTCAAGTGCACATGGAGTATTAGACTCTTGTCGCCTGGAATATTGAATACTAGTATCTCTATGAACTTCTTCATTTTCAACATTAAGATCAATAATTCTTGGATCATCATCAAAGTTACAATCAAGGTCATATTCATCAGATGTTGATGTTAGATCTAGCAAAAAGGAGTACTCAGTGACGTCTTTTAATTTTCTAAAATCAAAGAAGCTCTCCTTTTCAAGAAAGGAAACATTTCTAGACACATATAGTTTATTATTTTTGAAGTCAAAACATCTATAACCTTTCTGGTTTTCAGCATATCCTAAAAAGGCACAGGGAATCGCACGAGGGGAAAGTTTATCATTTTTGTCAGTAAATATAAAACATTTGCACCCAAATATTCTTAATCTAGAGTAGTCTGGAGAAATGTTCATAAGTTTTTCAATGGGAGTGATATTTTGTAACGAAGAAGATGGCATCCTATTAATGAGATAGGTGGCAGTTAAGGCAGCTTCTGCCCAAAAGTCTTTAGGGACTTGATTTGCTATTAATAAAGTTCTAGTGGTTTCTATAATATGGCGATGTTTTCGTTCTGCCAGTCCATTTTGTTGAGGTGTATAAGGACAAGATCTTTGATGTGTGATGCCATGCAATTTAAGATAATTTTGAAAATCTGTGGATAAAAACTCTCCCCCTGAATCTGTGCGAAAAATAGTAATATCATTTTGAAATTTGTTTTTAACCATATTATGAAAAGTTTGAAAGTATGAAAATACTTCGGACTTATGTTTGAGAAAGTACATCCACGTATGTCGGGAGAAATCATCGACAAAAATAACATAGTAAACAAATCCTCCTTTAGAAATTACTGGTGCAGGACCCCAAACATCCGAGTGTATTAATTCAAGTGGTCTTGAAGAGAAAAATGTTCTGTTCTGAAATGGTAATCTTTTCATTTTGCCGAGAATACAATCTTTACAATCAAATGATTCAGAGTTACAAAATTTCCCTAGATTTGGAAAATGTTGGATTTTGGCTATATGTGGGTGACCAAGTCTCTTATGCCACAGTTCCAACTCTATTTTTTGAATATTATAACAAAAAGCTTTCTTCGGCATTTCCAAAAAATCCATGTAATAGAGTCCTCCTTCTCTATGGCCTTCCCCAATCAGCTTGCCTGACTGGCGATCCTGTACCCAACAACCATGAGAAGAAAAAGAAATATTACACCCATAATCAGAAATTTGAGATACAGATAAAAGATTTAAATTTAATTTGGGAACATGTCTAATTTCTGGAATAAAAAAATTTTTTGTTTTATAAATTTTTTCAAAATCTCCTATTCATTCTATTTCAAGAGAAGTCCCATCAGCAGTAAAGACCTTTGACACACTTGTTTTATTTTTAACACATTTGGATAGACTTTGATTATTTGGGGTCATATGAAAAGATGCACCGGAGTCAAGAAGCCAAGAAATTTTACCTAAATCAGAAAAAGATGAGGCTGTTGCGCCGGTTGAAGCTTCAGATGAGGAAGAGGCACCTTTGATGAGAGGCTGAAGGATCTCCATTAGTTGGGCCAGGGAAACTGGTGCATCCTGATCTTTAGGCTCCGATCCAGCAATTGCAGCTCTTTTTTCTCTCAGCTCCTTAAGTTTGGGACATTGTGGCCTGTAGTGTCCCGGTTCATGACAGTGATGACAAATAACTTTCTTCTTATCATAGTCACCATTTTGTCGGTTAAAGTGAGGAGGCCTATATGATCGAACATGATTCCCTGGTCTAGACACGGCTAAAACGGAATCATCTTCAATTTTTAAAGAACCTTTCCGGAGACGATTTTCTTCCATTGTTAACTCTTCAATAGTTTCAACAATAGAAGGAATTTTTCCCCGGTGAAGTAGGGCCGATTTAGTGGTTTCAAATTCCGGCCTTAATCCAGTGATAAACTGGTAAAAATGTTCAACATCGAGTTGTTTCTGACGAAGCTCGATGTCTTCGGCACAATGCCACTTTGGTTCTAAAAGGGAAAGTTCTTCCCAAAGTTCGGACAACCCATTGTAATATTCACGAATAGTTTTGTCTCCTTGTGTCATCATTCGAACTTTTTCTTGGAGGTTGCACACGTGTGCAATATCTTTAAGGGAATACATATTCTTAAGGTATTCCCATGCCTTATCGGCATGATCAAATTTGGCAAGACTTGAGCATTTTTTAATGTCAACGCTATTGATAAGCCATGACATTATCTTCGCATGAGATATTCTCCATTCTTTCCATTTCTTCTCGTATGAGGCAATAGCCTTGATTTTCTCTTCTTCCGATAGAGGGACGTCTTTATCTCCCTCCTTTTTAGTAAGAGATAGCTTAGGTTCCGAATCGGAACCATCCACAATCCCCCATAAGCCTTTTCTCCATATATGGTGCTTCATGATTGAAGCCCATGTTACATAGTTCGTATCGCTTAGTTTCATAGGCATGATGGTGACTTTATCATTGTCATCCATCGATTACAAGGAGAGAAAGAATAGGGATAGAAGAGAAACAAGAAGGAAAATGAGAAAGAAAGAAAAAAAAACAATACAACAAGATATGAAATCTTCTCCAATGAAGTGATAAAACACTTCTCTTCAAGTGGCGAACACTTTTGCAAACGGGCACGGAAACCGAGGCAGCTTTTCCTCAAGATTTAGTACTTCCGCGGCTCTGATACCATGAAATGAAATGGGGATCTTCGAAACACGAGCTTTGATTAACAAGAAAGTGTCAAGAATGACACTAAAGCATAACCCTTAAAAAGGGTATAATTGGAAACAAAATAAAAATAAAAATGTATTCTTTATTGATATGAAAAACCAATTGCTTAAGAAGCATTGGAGTAAAATACAAGAGGGGCTGCACCCCTTTATATACACAGCTGAAAGAGGACTCAATAGAGCTGTTGGGCACAGTCCAACAACTCTATTTAGAGCTGTTGGAATGTGTCAGTCCAACAGCTCTATTAAGAGCTGTTGGACTGTGTCAGTCCAACAGCTCTATTGCTAGTCAAGTCTGGACAGGACTTGACTAGCAACAGTCATTCTAGTTCAAACTGAACTAGATGACATAAAGACAAAAAATAAAAATAAAGAAAAAAAAATACAGAAAAGAAAGAAATTAAAAATGTATTTATATATATATATAATAATATAATATTATTATATATACATATATGTACAGTTTTACATTTTAACAGCTGATACACTTTTTGAGGTTTGGAGGTCTAGTGAGGTGATTGCTTGTGGTGGTCGAACTAGTGTTAAGGTTTGCAAACATCATTCATTGTGTTTTGTGAGATTTTTTAAAACTCTAAACTCATTTATGAGAAATGGTTATTGAAATATTTTAATGTATTTTGCATTGAATATGATTTAATTGCATGATCAAGGATATTTTAAATTTGTTCTATGATTAGTTGTCTTGCGTGTTTTGCATAAATGCTTTTCTAAACATGTGTTAACGAGAGATCTCTTATATTTTACTCGTGACTCTTTGTGAGTTAATGGTGTGTATATCCATTATGAGGTTTCTTGGTCTTAACCTTTCTTTATATTTGTGGGATTTTAAATCTTTATATACTTTTTTGTAAGTTGTTATCTCTTGAAAGGATTTCTTGAAATTGGTCCATAAGTGACTTTTTCATTGATTCTAAAATATTCTATGATTCATTCATATATGCGTTAGTTGTATGATCAATATTGCTTTAATTAATATTGATCATATTTGCCTTGTCTTGATCTTTATTGAATGATTTGAATTATTATATCTTCCGCTGTGTAAAAATGTTTTCGTTCTTAAAAGGAAATCTATCTATAAGAAATTTACTGTCCTTTGTGGGATTTTATGAGTTGAATTCCTTTGCAAGTTACTTAATGATATTGTTTGAAAAATATATATCTCATGTCTTTTACACATTAATATTCTTTGAGATATTTTATTCATGCATCTTTCCTTTTTTATAATATGCAATTATGTTCTCTTATGAATTAAGAACTATGTTTTCTTAAAATTATCTATTGAAGTGAGTCTTTCTCTATGACTATTGTTTGAAAAACTAGTGTTTCTTTTAAATTAATGATTTCTTGTTTTTTTGATTTTTTTTAAAATTATTGTATTTTTGTGTGTTTCGCCATTCTCTCTCCATAATTCATTCTATAGATATATACGTATAGTTGTTTCTAGTTGGATTGCTATTTTTGCTCTATTTACAGTTTCTCGTATCAAGGAAGATCTAGAAGCCCCTTCAAGAAGTTGTATTATAGAAGAACATGATGATATTGTAATGGGTTAATTGTTTGTATTTGCGAGTCATTGTAAGTTTGAGAGGGTGTTAAGATTAATGTAGTATATATATATATATATATATATATATATATATATATATATATATATATATATATATATATATATATATATATATTGGGACCAAGTCAAACAAGTTGACTTGGTCTTGAGAGGACTTTTTCTCCTCTTTTTATTCTCCCTCTCTTTCTTCTCTATAAATAGGGGTGGATGTGTGCATTGTAAAGGGTGAGAGTGATGGGTAGTATTAGGTTTTTGTGTGTTTTAAGTGTAATGTAGTGAAGTTTGAATGTAATTTTTTTTTTTTAATGTTCATTATTAATGAAGTTATTCATTTACATTTCATGTGTGTCATTTTCGTTCTCATGTTTGTGTTCAAATGTATAATGTTTCGATTCTTGGAGTTCATTATAGAGTGCATTGGAATCCGTACCATTTCGTCCATCAGATTACAAGGAATGGTGGAATCATAATAAAGGAAAATGCACAATTCAACTGTATCAAAGTGAGCTAACCCTATCAAACTTTCATTGTGATGGATGCAATGGAAATGGATAGACCAAGCCTTGGGTCCAAATTTTAGGCCAGGCCAATTAACCAGGCTTTAGGCACAGTTACCCTGGTTGAAAACAAGAAGGATATCCACATTTGTTTACATTGGTGAGAACTCATTCTATTGAGAATATACTCATATCAAGTTGAAAACACTTATGGAAGTGAATATTACATTTGTGCTACTGAAAGACTAGATGGCAAAATTGCAGCCATATTACAGGTATATCATTCACATGGCATTGTTAACGAGACCTAGCATGGTTGAAATTGGAGCTTATTGCGTCTCATCTTGTTTGGAAATTCAACTTTGATGCAAAAAAAGCAAACAGAGTAGCAAAGAGAAGAGGGAAGACAATAAGCATAGCAGCAGTCACACCCAGTTGATCATGTTGAAATTCATAGTAATCTTTCAGGAAGGAACTGATTGCTTTCCTTTCTCCAAATACGTCTATCTCTTCATGTATGTCGCCATACTGTGAAGTAAACAATGCTCGCAGAGTCCAGTTTGTAGGACAGATCCAATATGACCATACCCACCACTTTGGGATTTGCTGCATCAGGTAACAATTGCATCATCAGTGACCAGCCAAAGTATGACAAAAACTCTTCCTCAATTGACAACAAATTCCTAAAGATGGTGCCGCTGTTTTGGATTAAAGAAACTTGCAAGAGTGATATTTCATGTTGGTATTCAGTAGATGTGGCTACAAAGTTATCCAGAGACCATTTTCTGATTTGTTTTTGATAACCAAGTTTGGAAATACTCACAAATTAACTAAAGAGCTCCTTTGCCAAAGGAGCTATTTTGTGCCATTCAACTGCATTCAAGATTGTATTCCATAGAGTAGGTAACAGAGCTCAAGGACAAGCACTGCAGGGTAGAATCATTTGGACCATACGGACTGGAGAAGTTAGGCTATGGGACACAAGTTGCAATCTAAGTATTGGTTCAGGTGACTGCTTGAAACCTGATGAGAGTTTGATCAGTTCAGAAGTTGTGAACTGACTTAGATCTCAGTAACCAATTTTCTTCACTTGGTCCTGCGTCAAGTTAGATATGAGAAAGTAATTGACTTGACAGATTCCTTAGCTAAAGTTTAGCCATGTATAACTGTTTGCTAGTAGGCAATCAAATAAAAGGAGAACTTCCTTACCGGTCCAGGAATCAGGAAGCCTGAAAATAGTGTGAGTGATGTGTTAAAAGCAGATTGCAGGATTGAGGCAACATGAACACTTGGACTTAGCGAGATTACCATCATCCCAAGGTAATTGTAGTACAAGAATGTCATGAACATGGTGAAAATATACCAAAAGATCTTGTAAGCTGACCCATAGAATCCTACTGCAGGGTATGTAATAATCCCATAGATAACTGCTTGGACGAACACATAAGGAAGCTCAATCACAACCTGCATTAAGAAATAGCAAGACAAAAAGAAAAAGGCTTAATTCAACATGAAAGTGCATCAAAAGAATTATTTGTCATTTTCACCAGCCATTCCACAATTGATACTAAAAATAATGACAGTTGGTCTGAATACATTTTAGTCTTCATATGATTTTCTTGAATGTAGTGTAGCTGGTGACGATACACGCACACACAAATAAAGAGAGGAAAATTTCCAACCTGCGCAAATGAATAAGCAGGGGTGGCATACATCCCAGAGAATTTTTCACGATATAGGACGCTGCGCTCGATTGCTACAACAGGGAAAGCTGATATGCAGTTATTTATCCCTACAAAGATGGTTGCTAAGAACACCATCCCCAGTATGCTGAATAAACTATGCTCTGTACTTCTGCAAGGCAAGTTTAGCAGTGTTAGAGGAAGGACTCTGAAAGAATCAAGTATTATGCTTGTTAGTATTACCATAAGTATTTAGAGTATCTTCTACTGATTTCCCTGTATTCACCTTTTTTCTTTTTATGTTTTAGGGACTTTTCATCTGCACATTTTATTAGGCATTTTTCTGTGCATGAATGTTTATCAAGGAATAAACAAGTTCTTGAGTGAATGACTTACATTTTTCTCCCATGCTGCCAAAAGAGTGCACTAAGGAGCACTGAAGTGATGATCGTAAATGCGAAGCGGGCCAAATTGTGAGAAGGATTTCGCCAATATGACAGGTGAAGCTTCCACAGGCATGCTTTGAACTGTCCCCAACCATTCTGCGGAAATACAGTTGGGAAGTTCAAGTCCTCAGAACCTGGAGGTGGCGTGCTCAATTGTTTGACCAGCTCTCTGTTGTTCCTGAACATGCAAGGATCATAGTAATTACTAGCGAAAGTAGGTACCAAAAGCAGTACACGAAGTGTGAAGCATGCGAGAAGGGAGCATTAAGAGATTCTTTAATGTGGAAAGCATGAAGTATTTAAAAAATGACACGGGAAGCAAGAAGCAGCAAAGCAGGCAGGAAGTGACATGGAAAAAGAAGGATAAAACATGTTTTTTTTGGATAATCCAAGGAAAAAGCCCTCCCATCACCGACCACACAGGATACAACGTGTTTTTACTTGATGCATCTTAAGATTTTTGTCCAAAAATATCCATTATATATATATATATATGCTTTACAAGGAAAATACAATTTGTAAAAAAGAAAAGGCATAATATATATAGTGTGCATTTCAACATCAAAGAAATTTGATTTCATAATAAGAAAAACAACATTTATTATCTAGAAATGCGCTTCTCACTCAAATTCAGAATTTAGAGAGATGATGGCAACATAGTACTCACTGATAGAGAGATGAGTCTTTGTAGATCTGAGCAAAGTCCACGTTAAGTTGCCTTTCCACTGACATGTTAGTGACTTCTAACATCCATGTTGCTGGGTTGTAGTTGTCTTTGATCTTCGGAACTCCAGGGATCCTCTACAGGTATTTCATCTCCTCGTGTTATCTTTGGTTGTAATGGATCAACGAATAAAAGGACTTGCGTTGCACCAACTTTGGTTTAGATAAAAGATGCCACTTGAGCCAACATGAGAACTAATAGGACAGACTTCTATTGAGCTAATGTGACTCCAGACGTGTGCCAACTAAGGGTGGACATCGAGTCGGGTACCCAGCCTGAGATGGACTGAGTTTGAGCTGGCACAGCTGCTCGAAACCCAATTAGTGTTGGGCCTAACTGGCTAGATTAGTAAATGGGAGGGTTTCTGGATTGGGGTAAAGAATCACTTCAATGGAGCCTGAATTGGCCCAAATAGTTGGGTTTTAAAGGGCCCAACCTGACATGACTTGAACCTAGCTTGAAGTTGACCACAAACCTGACAAGTACAAGATTGGGTTTTTGGCGGGTTGGGGCATGGGTCGAGCCTGTTGGGCCCTAATAGGCACTGGGTCTGGCCAGGTTGGGGCAGGTCAATGTCCATCCTTATTGCCAATTGACACAATATCAAGTCATAATGGGTGAATTAGGTCCATGCCAGGATTTTACATTTGCCCACAAGGGCTCCGCTCATCTGGTAGGGGTGACTTGTGAATGTCACCAAGTCGACAGGACATCACAAGTTCTAAACCCATGGGTGGCGTTCCTTGCTGCAAGGCCGAAGCTGGGTGTACACCCTGGTGGGCAGGGGGAACCTCAAGGATTTTACCAACATGAGGCCAGCCAATGTGCGGTTGGTGATTGGGGCCGATGCCAAGAAATGGTGTTCCCTTGGATTATCCAAAAAAAACTCAAGTCATGATGGGTCTAGTACTTGTTCTAAATATACTTATAAACGGATTTCTGACCACCTATGCTTACATTTATTCTGATACTTGTCCAACGAGATAGGGCTTTAGTGCCTACCTCAAAGTACTCAATGACGCTACTTGAGTGCCGACCCAATGGTCCAGCATAAATTATTTGCCCCCTTCTTTTCATCAGCAGCAGCTGCAAAAGTTAATAATTAGTAAGGAAAAAGACTTCATTGAAAGGGTATGTAACAAGTATCTGCAATATTTGGAAAGATACCGCAATTTTATCACGATAATTTAAAAAAGAACTGACCTAATCACCAAAAAATCATGATATTTTCAGAATATTGCCTACTTTTGGAAATACATCACAATTTTATTGCGATGTTCATGTGATCAAATGCCTTTTTATAGTTTAAAAATGTTATACTTCAATTGGTTCATATAAGATCCGAATACAGCTCTAGAGTAATTTTACATTCAAATTTTAAGAGTTAAGACTCAACTAGATTGAATTTGCTCACACATATCCAACACCAATCTGAAACATTTGAACCATAGGTTCAAAGTTCTACCAAGAACGGTTTACGACTTCATGTTGGAAGATAGAAATTCTAAAATAGGATTAAATGGATGCATGAAGAAGTGTAATTTTACCTCATCAAATGACTCAAATATATCAATGCTTGGCTGGTGGATTGTGCACACCACGGTTCTTCCAGTGTTGACCACATTCTTCACTGCTCGCATGACAATTGCAGCTGCCCTTGCATCTAGACCTGATGTAGGTTCATCCATGAATATGATAGAAGGATTAGCAACAAGCTCGACTGCAATAGTTAGCCGCTTGCGTTGCTCGGTTGAGAGACCATTTACACCAGGCATGCCAACCAAAGCATCTTTGATTCCATCAAGCTCAATGGTTTCCAATACTTCATTTACAAATGCCTACATAAGCATGCAATGAAGAAAACTGTTAGTAGGTAGCTTCTCTCTATCAAATTGTACCTTAGTTTTACTCAGGCAAACTTTTGTACATCTACTTACAGAGTGACAGGTAGTTCCCAACCAGTTTTTATCTCCGAACTGTCCTAAACAGTTTAAGAGTGCAGTTGTAGGTGCTTAGTTAATCTGAAATTGCAGATGTATTTGGTATAGCTTACTAGTAGAAAACATGCATTAGATGAGCTATTTTTCATGTTCAGATATGTTTATAGAACATATGAAAATCAATGGCTTATATTACATTAAAACATTATGAAAAAATTCATTTTTTTTGGTTAAATAGATTCGATACAAAACATGTTTTTTACAAATAAACATATCTACAGATTCAGATTAAACAAAAAACACATGCAACTAAGTTTCTTTGAGGTGGATAGGACAGTTAGGAGACAAAACTGGTTAGGACCTGCCAATTGCTACCTGGTCACTTGCTGATTGTGATAAACCACATGTGCCAGAATAAGTGAAAAATTGGTTGAACTATAGCAACATGACTAAATAAGCACATTTGCCTGAACAAGTGAAAAAGTGATCAAACTAAAAGAAATATAACTAAATAACTATGCAGTAGTGACATAGAAGGTGTAACTATAACTCAAGTATTATTCATAGTGTTTGGTGAACTGTATGTATCTTGATTAAGCCTTACCCTTTTAGTATTCTGATCAATTTCAGGTGCTAATCTTAGCCACACTGAAAAGATAACAGATTCTTCAACTGTGATATTTGGAGAATGAATGTCAGTCTGTTCACAGTAGCCAGATATCCTGGCAAATGTCTTTTGAACCTTTGGATACCCTCCAATTCTTATGTCTCCTTCAATAACACCCCCAGTTTTCCTCCCAGAAAGAACATCCATGAGTGTTGTCTTCCCTGCTCCACTGACACCCATGAGTGCTGTGAGAATGCCATGCCTGAATGCACCTGTGACATCTTTAAGTAGTTGGAGTTTCTTCTCTGTCACGCCTTGATCTCTCATTTCCTAGCACATGATGAATAAAAATATAATTGTATAAAGCTTACCAATCAATCTGTATCATACACAATGAAGTAAGATATGAAGGAGCCACAGAGAAGAGATATGGTTGGACTAAGCTCATGCTCCGGTACTGACTTGGTATAGTTTTAGACCATCAAAAACATGACTTGGATGGTGACAAGGACGTTTGTAGTCTCATCTCTGGTGACAGTTACTCCGTATATTTTGATATTCAAAATAATATTTTTGAGATTGACACTGATAGTTACTTTCTAGGTGAACTAGAAAGTTTATTTTCTAGTTATCTTGAATCTAAATAGTGGGTCTAAGATTTACAATCATTACGTATATGATACTAGGCATAGTTAAAAGAATCACATTAATAGTTGCAATTTGTTCTAAAACCAATATGGATGGCTGCATTTCGAATGGTAGCGACAATTCCAGTGACAATTACATTTATAGTTACATTTGTAGTGATAGTGAAAGGGGTGGTAACTGGGAGATCTAATCTAAAAACTAGTGTTAATGACAGTGATTTCGGAAGGCAGTCATTTAAATAGAAAAAAATACAGGCATTTAGTTAATGCGCCATAGTTATCAGTGCAATAAGCGAGTGCAAAAAGCAATACGCAAAACATGAAGTGAGAAGCGAACCTTTGAAAAATGTTTTAATACACGAAACATGAAATATTTGTGAAGGAAAGCAAGAGGCAATAATAGAAGTGAGTAGAAAGTGACAATAAAAAGTAGATAAAACCTGTGTTTTTACTTGAATACAATATTTAGCTTTTTTACTAGGTTTATATAATAAAAGCATAATTTTTGAAAAGAGTTCAATTCTTCTAACATAAAAAGTGAATTCCAGCATTAAGGAAGTCCAATTTCCTATGAGAAAAGCAAGAATTCTATTCTCTATAAGTGAACTGCTTAATAGAAGTGTGAAAGTAGCACATGGTTCACACTTCCAAAGAGAGCTTTTTGATGTCTTTAGAAGCTTCCAGTAACTATGGAATGCACTATTTAAATTTTCTTAGTCCATGCCAATCAAATCTCCAAACTAAGCTGAACCAGGATTAAGTTTCATCTTTTCTAGTCCCATTGTTATAGAAGAAATATGGTTAGTTGCTCATCTGAATGAAATTACCTGAGGGATATCAACAAAATACTGAACATCATGAAATGTGAATGATAATGGCTGAAAAGGCAATACCATCCCGCCTGCAGAGACAGTGCAAGTCAGTTTGAAACTTTGAATGCCTAGATTGAATGAAAAAACAAAAAGAATTTTGTTGAATTAGTCCATTCTCATCAGTCTTACTGTGTTCTTGAATGCTATCATGAAGACCAGCCTCTTCTTTTCCCTGTAGTTGTGAAAGCTTTTCTCTAGAAATAATAGCCCGCGATGCTCCAGTAGCTGTAACATAATTGTGTGGTTCAGTTTCTAGATGCCAATGGACTTGAAAAAAGTTCTCAATGCACCATTCAGTTTATACCCTTTCAACTATACGCTCAAACCTCTGTCATCAGACAGTGGTTATACTAGTTTTAATTGCAAGATTTGAAGCATGAAACTGTTATAACTTACGCTTTGCATATGTTAAGGCCACAGTGAAGGCCATATAAAAGAGAATGGTAAAACCAAACACGGTTGCCATTGATATCCAGTAAAAGTATCCTGGGAAATCAAGCCCTCTGCTTATCAAAATCTGATGTCCAATGCTAGTGTTTCCAGAAAAAATCTGCAAGGAAAAATCATATTCAGTAAGTCCCTTCAAGAAGACAGACTACAGGGTTAAGAACTAGGTGCATTTAAAACTCACCTTTCTCCACCTTGGAGCAAGGAATTCATTTCCCGCAATTCCGATCTCAGCATATGACAATGGAGATACCCAAAATGCCCACTTCAGCCAAACTGGCATGGAATCTGCCATAGTAAAAGATTTACATATATAAGTGCATTGCTTTGAGCATAACAAGCTGAATCAGCCCATAGTTAGGACTTTAGTCTAAACATGGAGACATTGAACTAAGAGACAGCCCCAAGGAGTTTGGTGTAGTGGGAGGGGGCCTTGGCCACTAGACGGGTGGTTAGGGTTCCATTCCCATGGGCATCAGCCCCTTGCATATAAGAAGGGCCAAGGGCATTATGTTCCTTGCTCATACCTTTTCAAGGTTACTCCCAGGGGGCAAAAGGTGCGCCATGGGATTACACTGCTGGGAAAGTGACCGTAAGTACGGCAGGCATAGCCAGTACGACTAGGTCTCTGATCTGAGAGGGTGGTTTTCCCATTCCTCATGAAAAACAAACAAACTAGAGACTGTTGATTTTGCTGATATATGCCGCAGTGTGACAAGAGATTCAGGATCAACATTGGCATGCCAGAACCAGTATCATTAGATTGGGCATTGAGTGTAATTGGTGGATAGGATCAGTGACCTTGAGGGCCTGCCTAATGAAGAGTATGTTTTGGTGTGTTCATTAAGTGAACTTATGAATTTGATTCTATAGTTTCATAACCAGTTTCACAGTTTTATTATGATACGAATGGTACTACTGTATATATATTGGCAATGCTGTTGGACTATAATGTTGAAAGATTGCCAAGTCTTCTAGGGGATTAGGACTATTCCAAAACTATTCAACTTAAATTTGAGTGAAGTACTTCACATAACTCATTCATGTCTCTAGATAAGTGTCGTAGTTTTTCAGATCATCACTTAGTATTGAATAGACAGTGAAAAATGGAATTCTTACACCGTGGAATGACGAAGCCTCCAAACAAGAGAATTGACATCAAGGTGAGAAGGCCAGCCATGGTTGCAGCTGCCATTGATTGGGTGACAGAGGCCACGAACCGGAACAGAGATGCTGCCATCTGATGCACTCCAAAGTACAGAAGGAACTGACATAAAAACCTGCTCACACCATTTTAAAACAAACAAACAAACATGAGATATGGTACGACAGTGCCCAGTAGAATGCTGAGCCACGGAATCAACCTCGATCATCAGTAGGGATTTCGTCGGTCAAAACCAAGCTGGTCAGACTTAAATTGAACTTAATCAGTCACCTGGATCTGACACAATAGTTGACCCATTTTCCGTGGATCCAGTATCAGAGGGGGTCACATCATTTTTGGATCCGGAATTCTACCATCTTTTTGAGTCAGATCCGGATTGAAAAACCGGACCCACTCATCCAAAGTCGGATATTGGGTCAACCCTGACCCACCCATATCTGACAGTTTCCAAACCTACACACCATGTTGAGCACATCCATCTCCAACAAATCGAGGGTGGATCAGGTGCAATCACATTGCACACTTTGAGTTTGCTGCTGCACCTGATCCACCCTCCATCTTCTGTTGGGATGGAGGGCGGATCAGGTGCAGCAGTACACTAAAGTGTGCAATGTGATTCCACATCTGCTATCCAACAAATCAGACCACTCATTTCACTTGAGAACTGTGAGTGGGGCCCGTGTGCATCTCAACCAAATGATCTCTTGGAATAAAAAAAAACACACACCAAAAAACCAATAAAACATCCATTCGGTAGGTTTGGGAGGGTTTTTCATTGGGGAGGTTTTCATTCCTCTCTCTCTCTCTCTCTCTCTCTCTCTCTCTCTCTCTCTATATATATATATATATATATATATATATATATATATATATATATATATATATATATATATATATATATAAAGTGGAGATGGCTAAATGAGTTTATTGACCTAAATGGCTAAAACACAACCTTGCTCATCAGTGCCATCACATCAGGGAGTACACCTAGCTTCAACCTTGCCGCAAACGATATGCATCCGTGGGTTTCAAACTCGAGATACCTTGTCAACTTGGTGACATTCACAGGTGGCCCCTACCAGATGAGCAGAGCCTCGCAGGCTATTACTGTGTTTTCCCTTCTAATACTCTTCCAAAAGAACACGGAGGGAACGGCTGGTTACCTTTCTATCTGGGGAGTGTATCCGATGACATAATAGGTAATGGCTGTCCAAACAAAAGCCTCAAAGAGGGAGTGAGGGATCTTCCATATAGCTGCTGTCAGGGTATAGGCCCAAGTAGGGTAGAAGTAGAAGTCTCTCTGTTTGTGAAACACTGGGAGCCTTGAGACTGTCATTGACAACTCTGGGAAGCTGTCCACCATGAGTATGATGAGGGAATAGAAGAAGGAACCCAGATAGTAGTTTGCACCGGTCAGGTCCACATGCATCGTTGTGCGCAGAAATACAGTCATGGTGATGAATGCTATGATCACAAGCTGCACAAAAGAAAGAGCAATTGTTTCATACAATTTTCCTGGGAAAATGTTGAGCTGACATCCCTTTCCCTTCCTTTCCAGTCATGAATGAAACAAACATCAAATCATCATGGTCGCTGGAATAAGTAGGCCCCCGTTTTTCTCATCATCTACCACTTTTCACGTGCAAATCCTTTTATACCTCCCAGTAAAGCATTCTCAGGAGATGGCTAAGTTGACAGGTTTTTTAGAAATCTGTTTCCATTCTCATGAAAGAAAAAAATGAAACAAATGGTAAATTCATAACCCTCCCTGTGAATGGATTTAGGTATGCATTTTTTTTCATACATGGGATGCCTTTCCTATCGAGTCTTTTCCTATTGGGGGGAATGAAACATATGTCTATGTCCCTTGTCCATGAGGTCGAAGCCAACTGTATTCTATCTCCAGTGGGCAGGGGAAGTACCCATGGAGTTTTACACCGCAAAAACTGAAACAGATCCACAGTCAATGTAGCACCTCTCAGCCTATAATAGGACATCCAAACTAAAATTTTCTCGGGGTTATCTTCCTAGGTGACAAGCGACAGGAGATCAGATGCAATCACATAGCACACTTTAAAGTGTGCCGCTACACTTGATCCGCCCTCCATCTTCTGTTGAGCCTCTCAGCTGACAGGCTGTATTCCGTAGATGGAAGGTGATCAGGTGCAGTTGCACACTCAAAGTGTGCAATGTGATAGCACTTGATCTGCCCTCGTGACAAACCTCAATTGTCACTAGCCAAGAAGGTAGAGAGCCCTTGCGAGCACATATTATGTGCACTTAATAAATAGCAAATCGGCAATCTTTTTACCTGAGTCGATTTGAAAACATAGACGAATGCGTTCCTCTTTGCCAACAGCATCTCCCTAGAAATGCAAGCCTTCAGAAGTTCCCATTTGCTTAGGGAGTAGAATCTGAAGGATAATGCATCTTTATGGCTTTGTGAACGATCGAACGGCTGCAGAAGCTCCTCTGATAGCTTCTTGCCAAGATTAGACGCCCTGAACCTCTCCACAAATTGGTCCACTGTCACGTAACTATAAGGGTCTGTGTGGCACCAATACTGTGCTTGGTCCTTCTTAGATATCACCTGATCATGACCACAAAAGAACAACAAATATTGCCAGTCACCAACACACTGTGTGGAAATGAGCATGAGAAATTTACTTGGTATGTCATTTTTTTTTTATGGCGAAAGAACTCTCACTGAGAACCTGGTCACTTTATGGGCCCGCCTCCCTGCGAGGTAAAACTCCGGGTTGAGGACACGTACATACGTGAGTATTTGGGGCATGGAAATGTAACTGTGACAGGTATATCTAATCCAAATTGATTAGACTCGACCTGACCCGATCTTCATAGATCCTTGGGATTGAATGTGGTCTTATATCCCGACCCAAGGGGTTTGGTATAGCGGGATGGGGCTAGGCCGTTTGACCCGCAGCCGAGGTTCAAATTCTATGGGCATCACCCCCTGCATAAGCCGAAGCTTGGCGACTTCCTGGGGTCAAGGGGTAAGCCCTCTGAGTTTTTATGCTGACAGGACAGCCACTGTAAGTACGGCAGACTGAGCCAGCGCGGCTAGGTCTCTGCGCTGGGGGGGTTTCTTAGAGTAAAAATAAAAAAAATGTGGTCTGAAATTTAAAGCTGTCATAGAAACCGGTGGGTTCTTGTGTAAGAACAATATAGATTTGAACCCCCATGTACCCGACCCATTTTTCAAACCTGAACCAGCATACCCGATCCCTCATACCATTTCAAAACCGAACCCACTTAGTATCCAAACCTTCTTCAAGTAATGTTTTTTCATCTCAGAAATTTGGTATGATTTAGAATAGTGTTTATGGTAAGAGTTCTATTAAAGAATAACATCCGGCCCAATTAGACAACAGGTTTGTTTAAAACCGACTAGTTTATAATTATACCAGACCAATTAACTCATACAAGTCTACAATTTCACTCATACCCAAACCCAAACCTAAACAAATTTAGGTCAGATCCTGTTCTAACTTTTAACCTGAAAAAAAAAAATCCTGACAGCCTCAGTTGTACATGAACTCATTGCGGGACCAGAAATCTAAACTAGGGTGAGCACAAATGAAAAGTAAAAAGAAGAAAAAAAACACAAAGAATCTAAAACCTAATTAAATATTTATGATATAAAAAAAACCTAAATACTAACAAACACCATATATATATATAAACTCCTAAAATTCTTTGTTTATAGCTAAAAGCATGCATGTGGAATCAAGTTCAATGTTGATTGAAAAAAATGTATAAATACCAAAAGCTAATTGAAAAAAAACATAAATACCCAAAACCTCATGAAATATTCATGGTTCATGCTATTTAAAAAATAAAAACTAAATTAAAAACCTAAATCATAAAAAAACATCATTCACATATATATGCTAATTGAAAAAAAACTAAATTTTTAAGTTTCTAACTAAAATTAAGCACGTAAAATCATGCTTAATGTTGATTAAAAATAAAAATATTAAAAATACTTAATTAAATATTCATCTCATTTAAAAAACCAAAATCAAACACCTAAATGCTAATTAAAAAGCAAAATAAAAATTAAAACTAATTAAATATTAATGAGATTTAAAAAACTAAATATAAAACCTAAATCCTAACAAACATCATTCATATATATAATAATTAAAAATCCTTAAAATTCTAAGTTTATAACTAAAATGAAGCATGTGGAATCAAGTTTTGAAAAAATACAAAAATACCTAAATGCTAATTGAAAAAAAATATAAAAACCTTAAATCATAATGGTTCATGTTATTTAAAAACTAAAAACAAAATCAAAAGCCTAAATCCTAAACAAACATAATTCATATATATATTGAAAAAGAACCCTAAAATATCAAGCATAAGATCAAGTTTAATGTTGATTGAAATGAAAAAAATACAAAAATATCAAAATGCTAATTTAAAAAACACAAAAACCCTAAAACCTAATAAAATTTTCATGGCTCAAAATTAAAAACTAAATAAAAAATGCTCGTGATGAATGACCAATGTCGTTCCACTTGAGCTGCACACCTAAGGGTTGCACAACTACCAATTTTTCTATATATATACATCCATGCTAAATGAAACATGTTATTAGATTTTTGAGTTTTTTTAAATTCTAATGTGATCTATATGATTGTTTTTATAGGAATCAGTTCTTGGAGCATTTGATTCCGATCCATGGATATGTTTTTATAAGGTTTTAAAAATCAATGGCCTATAATTTTTATAAAATTTTGAGGCTTCAAATATCATTTTTTCCATCCAAAATGCATGATCCAAGTGTCAATTCCTAGTAAATCAATCATGTTGAACACATCTATGAGGTTGAAATTGCGAAAAAAATGCTGAAAATCTAATAACATGTTTCATTTAGCACTCTTCCCATTTAACACATATGTAGATGTATTTTCATATATATATATATATATATATATGTGGTAAATATTGGCTACTAATAATATAAGGAACTAATGAGTAGAAATTACTCTTTTCTTCAAAAAATTCCATTTTTTTGTAGATCAAATGCTACAACATGATTTGTTTAGTAGGAAACCGGTTTTGAATAATGTTATTATGACAAGTAATTAGGTTTTTAATTAAAAAGGTTCAAAAACCAATGGCCCACAATGTGCCAAAATTTTATTACTCAAAAGATCATATTTCTACATAAGAAAAGCAAGATCCAAGACTTCTTAGCAAACAAGCCATATTGAACACATCTATGTGGTTAGATAGAGTCAATACAAGCATCAGCCTAGGAGACTTTTGAAGAGTTTTTTCATGTTTTTCTTAAGTCTAACTGTATAGATTTAAATCAAGTATGTTTAGCAGTCAGATTTAAGGAAAACATGAAAAAAAACTTTAAAAGCCTGATAAGCTGCCTGTAGGCCAAAAAAGTGGTAGTATATATATATATATATATATATATATATATATATATATATATATATATAGAGAGAGAGAGAGAGAGAGAGAGAGAGAGAGAGAGAGAGAGAGAGAGAGTTGTGTTGCTAGTTGTTGGTAAGAGTACATGCCTCTTGGAGGAAGTCAGCTGCACCCTTTCTGTCGGGGCACTTGAATCCACAGCCCTCAAAGAAGTGAAGGACCTGGGTTCGAGGGCCGTGGTACACCAGCTTGCCCTCGGCCATCAGGATGACGTCGTCGAAGAGTTGGAAAGTCTCAGGTGCTGGTTGCAGCAGCGAGATCAGCACCGTGGCATCCGTGATGTGCACAAACTGTTGAAGGCACGTCACTATCTGATACGTAGTGGAGCTGTCCAACCCTGTTGATATCTCATCCATGAACAGCGTCTTTGTGGGCCCCACGATCATCTCTCCTGGCAACACACAAGTTCAAAATGGCAAGCTCATCTCAGCAGCTACTAGCATATACATGTACAGGATTACATTTGGTCATGTCGCCATTACCTCCAACCTTTTCATTGTTTTTCGAGAAACTAACCTTACAGATGTAATCTGCCTGTTTATGTTAATGATAATCAGGCTCTTAAGTCATCCAATTAAGATGTGTGGGCACAATTTTATGAGCAGTGAAAAAATCAACGGTCTAATAAAATCATAATTTTTAATAAAAAAAACATGATCTAATTAACAGCCAATCTCTAGCATTTGGTTCATACTGAATCCATCAGGTTGGGTGAACACAATCCACACTTATGAGTTTCAGCTCATTCAAACTGTTAGGTCACCCCATATATATACACTGAACATATTAGGCCCCATTTTCTCGTTATGCCCCATTAGGTCCCATAGGTTGAAGTGTTTTATGATAGATCTGAACTGTTAGATGTGTTTAGCATGCTTGATTTAGTGGGAATCAACTCTTGGATCATGTTTTTTCGATAAATTTTTTTATTTTTTATGAGCCAGAAAAATTGATGCATTCATAACCATTGATTTTGGATTACCGGAAAACCTTGTATACAAGTCAGATTTCGGTGATCCAAAAGCCTGTTCCCACTAAACAAAACCTATAGAGTACATCTATGGTGTTAGATGTGAGAAAAAATGCAAGAACTTACTATTTTTTAAGGGGCCTAGCAGGGTAGAATGAGAAAGGGGCAGCACCAGTGCATTACTCTCTCTCTCTCTCTCTCTCTCTCTCTCTATATATATATATATATATATATATATATATATATATATATGGTTTGGTGTGTAAAAATATGTCAAAAAGTTAAAAATATTACAAATTTTTATTAGGGGTTTCCTTACCCAAGAGTGTATCAAACACTATTTATAGTCATTAGAATATGAGAACTACCATGTGAACCATGATTTTCATGGATTTTTTGTTATTTTCTCTGAAATTTAACCATACATACGTATGTGATCTACAATTTTGGTTTTACAAGGATCAGGTCTTAAATCATTCAATTATGATGCAAAAACTAGATTTTTTTAAGGCTTTAAAATCAATGGCTCCTAATCTTCATAAATATTCAAGAATTCAAAAATCAGATTTTCATAAAAATGCATGATCCAACAGTTTATTCCTAGTAAATTTACAACGCCTCCTAACACATCTACATGCTTGAATTTGCAAAAAAAAAAAACTTAAACAAAATGGCCATATTTTTAGTTCTCATATTCTAGTAACTATATATATATATATATATATAGAGAGAGAGAGAGAGAGAGAGAGAGAGAGTAGCTGCCTACACAATTTGGTGCGGACTGCAGCCTACTATGAGCAACCAGAGAGTTTTCGGATTATTTTTTATAAATCTGACCCTGCAGATGCCTTCAACATGATTGATTTGCTAGAAAACGATACTTGGGTCATGTTTTTTTTTATAGAAAATGTGATATTTTAAGCCTCGGATATTTATGATATTTATAAAAATCTTACACTGGTTAGTTTTAAACCTCATAAAAACCTACCCGGACATTGGAATCAGACAATGCAAGAGGGGATTCCTACAAAATCAAGTACGCAGAACACATCTGTATTGTCAAATTCAAGAAAAACGTGAAAAAGAACCCTTCAAAGGTTCCGTAGGCTACGGTAGGCACGGATCAGTGTAGGCAGTATATATATGAAGGTGGGTTCAGTTATACCCGTAGTCAGTCTCTTTTTTTGTCCTCCTGAGATGCCCCTTCTCATGACATCCCCTACAATTGTGCCCGAGCATATGTCTAACCCAAGGATCTGCAGAGAGCAACACCAAGGTCATGTGTCAACATCGAAAGTCATGGTGCTTAATATAGAGCCTAAGACTTGATCCATGCTGCACGCTTTGTTATTGACTAAGATGAACCAACCTTAATCAATGTAGTCATTTGTAACTATGTGAATGGTAAAATTGGTTGGAAATGGTCCAAGTAGTTAATCAGGTCAGATTTGTTCATCTAAATTTATGTCCAAATTTGAACCTGATTCCATTTACATATGCATCTGATTAGAATAGATATCTAATCAGACATCGTTTCTGTAAATTAATGCTTGATTCAGAATCAGATTAGGCTACATATGATTATTATGTCTAACTCCGGCCCAAATATGATCCGTTTACATCCCTATCATGTGCTACTAATTATAAAAGAAATTCATGAACCAGAGCAAGAGCCCTTAATTTCCTTTTCCCTCAAACTTTAGCGTGAAAGATGATTATAAAAATCAACCATGACCCTCTAAAAGTATATAGCAGGATATATTTTTTTTTAATGATGAGGAAACCCCAGTCACTTGATGCAAATAGGTTCCACTCATCCCCAAAGTCATCCTTATCTTCATACCCCTCTTTGAGATTTCATTGATGCAAGTTGTTTTGATAAAATAGGAATCCATAGATGTGATCTACATCATCGCTGAAGTCCCACTTGTGTGCAAGATTTTTTGGCCATTCAAAAATTAATGTTTGACAAAACATGAAAATTTATGATTTAAAAAATCACAAATGTTTTTTTGTTAAAAAAAATAATAAGAAAAATGATCCGAGGGTCATTTTTTATTAATAAATCGACCATGTTGAATCCATTTAGGTCATATTTGATCAAAACAACTTGCATCTTAAGATCTAAAAAGGGTTTGAGAGACACCACCACCCTGCCTTACATGCCCCCATCCACGATAAAGCTGTGGATTTGCTGGCTCCCCAGCAGGGTTTGATCTGACATCTTCATCTTAACGCCTTCACGCATACCCTGCCCGCGGTGGTTAAATATATATAGCAGATTATGAACATGACCAAAGCTAAGGAGGAGGGGATGAACCTTCAAGATGTAATCCGTTTGAAGATTTCTCTTCGAACCCTCGATTGAAGTTGCCTGATACAATTAAGCACAGAATCAGTTGCATGAAAATTGGCATCAAAAGAGTGGCAAAACATGCATGCAAAATATTTTGGATAGGTTGTTTCAGATCCGTGGACGCTGAGAGAGAGGGTGATGAGGGTGATGCGGAACTCCGGAGTAGTCCCCTCCTCGGGCGGGCTGTGTAAAACTGAATATCAAGACAGTTTATGCTGGGGTGGCATGTTCGGTACTTGATGAGAGAGTCAGCTGGGGTACTTGATGAGAGAGTCAACTGGGGAGATTAAAGAAGCAGGGTGCTTTTCTGCAACAGGGAGGAGTGTAGAGGAAGGTGAGTGAACAGTTTGAGCAGATGTGTTAGTGAGAGCCGGAGTGAAAGGAAGAGTGATTATCTAAGCAAGGAGGGCGGATGTAGTGGCGAAAGTGAAGCAGACTTTGGAAGGCAGGGAGCAGCGGAGTTGCTTCAGGAAAGAGCTCCTGTACAGATTGTACAGTTTCAAATATCTTCAAATCAGGTATTTACACTGTAAACCTTATTTTTTATGTAAAATTTTGGCTAGAATAGCAAGATGGAGTCTATCCCTAACGTGAAAGGATCGCCCCATGACTTGAACCCCCTCATGGAGGGTTTTTTTTGCAATTGGACAGGTATTCTTAATACACTGGTAGGGGTCTGCCTAACACCAACTTGATTATCCAAAAAAAAAAAAATCAAGCAGAATAGATTCATGGAAATATCATCACCTTCATAAATATGTCAAGGTCATGATCAGGGACAATCCCAGCTCCCTTCTCCTTTCTGATGAGTTCCACAATGCTCTCTTCAATTAATTCAAGTCCAAAGAAAACACCACCACCCAATTCAAATTAGGCCTGTGTATATACATCATGAGGTGACTTAATCAGCAATTTATTTGAAGGGTGACAATATTTTGTACCATGTTTGCTTCCAACTCCTTGGCACCTAGCTGAGAAATCAAGGGTCTCTCTCACAGTCATCTCAGGAATGTGAAGATCATGTTGACTTATGTAAGCTGACGTCTTCTGAGGAACAAACTCGTCTAGCTTGTGCCCATTGTAGGAAATATCACCATTCAACTGCAATAAATTAAAGCAGAAGGCTTTAGTTGCTATTAGGTCTAGCGTGAGTAGAAAGAACAAAGATGAAGAGCAACCTTTAAAGAGGGATCTAGCTTCCCTGCAAGTGCCAGTAATAACGTGGTTTTTCCACACCCAGGTGGGCCAAGCAAAAGTGTCAGCCTGCACGCACAGTTTTAGGATTAGAGGTGGAACACACTGCCTTGCTCTCTCTCTCTCTCATAAATGAATGAATAAATAAACTATATATATATATATATATATATATATATATATATATATATATATATATATATATATATATAATAACGTGGTTTTTCCACACCCAGGTGGGCCAAGCAAAAGTGTCAGCCTGCACGCACAGTTTTAGGATTAGAGGTGGAACACACTGCGTTGCTCTCTCTCTCTCTCTCATAAATGAATGAATAAATAAACTATATATATATATATATATATATATATATATATATATATTTTTACTTGCACAGCTGATAGCACCTGTGATCAGTGGCACGAGTTTTTTTGTGTTTTTTGGTCTTTAGAGGCGGACTTGACCGCCACTAATGACCTGGGGAACTTTGGTCTTTAGTGGCAGTCAAGAACCGCCGCTAGAACCCAAAACCCAAATTTTTTTGGATACACG
This sequence comes from Nuphar pumila, assembly GCF_984573655.1. Taxonomy (NCBI): domain Eukaryota; kingdom Viridiplantae; phylum Streptophyta; class Magnoliopsida; order Nymphaeales; family Nymphaeaceae; genus Nuphar; species Nuphar pumila. Next base: position 53,894,831 of record NC_143250.1, on the reverse strand, counting down.
GTGCAAATCCATGCATCTGACTTTCGTCTGAAGAAAGGGGGTCTGATGATACCTCTTTCGTGTGTATACATAATGAAAACCTCCAAACCTACCCAATAAGAAACATTTATCAGATTTTTGGTATTTTTTTTCAAAATTCTGACCTTACAAATGTGTTCAGCATGATTGATTTATTAGAAATGAATACTTGGATCATGCATTTTGGATGAAAAAAATGGTATTTGGAGCCTCAAAAATTTATAAAATTCTAGGTTCTTGATTTTTGAAACCTTATAAAAACATATCCATGCATATGAATCAAATGCTCCAAGAGCTAATTCATTTAAAAACAAACACATAGATCACATACGAAAGGTCAAAATTTCAAAAAAAAATTATCAAAAATTCAATAAATGTTTCTTATTGGGTAGGTTTGAGAGGTTTTCGATTAGATAGATTTTCATTTCTCTCTCTCTCTCTCTCTCTCTCTCTCTATATATATATATATATATATATATATATATATATATATATGTGTGTGTGTGTGTGTGTGTGTGTGTGTGTGTGTGCACGTGTGTGTGTGTCAAAAAGAGTGTTCAAATCAAAGAAGTCAATCTTCATGGGAATCGTCCAGATGAGGTTGGTGAAAATTATTCAGATAAAGTTGTTAAGGTTGTTAAGATGTTGGTTCAAATAAGGTTGTTAAGCGGTTAAAGATGTTGGTTCAAATAAGGTTGTTAAGGCTGTTAAAGATGTTGGTCATCAACAAACTCTATTTCAACAAACTTTATCTCATAAAGAGTCTCAAAACAATAAGACTCGACAAGAGACTCCATCTCAAGTTGAATTTATTTAATGTAATCGAAGTAGAGTTTTGAATAAGATTATATATTCTTAAGATAAATCTAGGACTCTAAATGATGTAACAAATTATAAAAGGTAAGGAAACTTCTCTCTCAAAATCGTCTAGAGAGAGTGCATTTCGTGGACGTAGGTCACTCTTTGACCGAACTACATAAACTCTTGTGTTTTCTCGTGTGTGCTTGAATCTTGCAAATTCATGTTTGTCATTTGTTTTTGGTATCAGAGCCATAACACTTGGGCATCTCAGTTCTCATGCCCTGTGTGCTTCGATCTCGATTTTCATGCTCAGTGTGTCTCGATCCATCATGGCCTCCAGTTATATGCCATCATCATCAATTGTTGCTTTCCTCATGCCAAATTCTTCAATTCAATGGAATGAGTTTTCATCCCTGGTGTCAATCAAACTTGACAAGCATAACTACTTGTTATAAAAGTCTTAAACTGAGGTTGTTATGTTCTCCCAAGATCTGTTCAAATATGCTCATGGATTGTTCCCTGCACCAAACAAATTAGTTGAAGAAGGAAACAATATGAAACCAAATCCTGAGTATCTTATTTGGAAAAGAGCAGATCAAGTTACTTGAGTTGGATTCACGTTGTAGTCACTAAGCCTATGTTAGGCCAAATTGTTCAGATATCTACAACTCATGAAGCATGAATTACATTGGAGCGAGCATATTCCTCCCAACCAAGTGTTCGTATCCTTTAATTAAAGAAAGAGCTTCAAGCTATCGAAAAGGAAGATAAGAGTACTATAGAGTATCTCGATCATATTTCTTTCAAATTTTTTATGTGCAATTTGTGAACCAGTCTCTGATAAGAATCTTGTTCACTATACATTGAATGGTCTATCGAGATATTATGAAAGCTTTGTTGCCTCGGTTACCACTCGAGATAACTTTCCCACGTTTGTGGATATTTATGAGATGTTGATCAACCAAGAGAAAATGTTGCAAATTATAAACAACCAATTTCTGCATGGAAACTACCAAGCTCCATATAGAGAAACCTCTTCCATTGTCTTTTTCTCTTAGAGAGTATGCGATAGAGGCATACCCTCTAGTAGAGGGAGAGAATAATTTAGAGGAGCTAGTCGGTCTCTTGGAAACTTTCAAAGTTTCAATTCCCAGGGTGGTCAATTTAGTTCTTCTCGACCTCCTCAAAATCCAAAAGAAGGTAAGGTTATTTATGAGTTTTGCGATCGCCGTAATCTATGACATCCTGAAAGCTTTTGCAGCTATAACTCTCAACAACATGCAAGATTCTACCTTGTACCCTAATATTGGAGTCTCGTATAATGTTACAAGTCAATATCAAGGTATGACAAATAAAACTAAGTATCAAGACATGGATGGTGTCATAGTTGGAAGTGGTTGACAACTACCTATTACCAGTACAGGTAATCTTTCGTTGCATCATGAGAATAAAAGTTTTAAATTAAGAGATGTGTTTCTTGTTTCTTCTATTAAGAAAAATCCCTTACCATTATCTCATTTTGCAAAAGATAATCAATGTTTATTTCAGTTTGATGCTAGTGGATTTTGTATAAAAGAACCAAAGAGCGAAACTACTCTCCTAAAAGGACCAGTTAAGAGATGACTATATTCTTGACCACCAGTTCAACATGATCCAAAGGCACCATCTCCATCTTTTACAGTTTGCTTTGCTAGATAAGGCACAAATAAATTTAGGTTTTCTAATGAAATTTGGCATTGTTGTTTAGGACATCTAGGTTTTCATGTTTAATTTTTTTTTGGAAAAACTGGATCTATTTTTTTATAAACAATAATAATATAGAATTATGCTCTTCTTGTACAATCAGTAAAAATCATGAATTGCCCTTTGATAAAGCTTAGTACTTTGTTTAGGCTCCTTTAGAGCTTATCCATGTTGATATGTGGGGCCCTACATCAACCGCTTCTCGAGAAGGTTTTAAATACATGTTGCTTGTTGATGAATTCTTAAAATTTTCTTGGTTATTTTTCTTGAGCCAAAAATCTGATATATTTTCTTGCTTTTTGAATTTAAAAAACATACTAAAAAAACAACTTGAAAATGAAATTAAGATTTTTCACAGTGATGGTGGAGGTGAATTTGTTAATGCCAGTTTCACCAATTTTTTAAATAATTGTGGTATTAAAAGATGACTTTCATGTCCTCATACTTCTCAACAAAATGATGTAACTGAGAGAAAACACAAGCATATTCATTCTGGTTTGGCTCTATTGTTTTATACTGGTCTTGATAAAAAAAATTGGGTTGATGCCGTTAGAACTACCATCTACCTTATTTACTGACTGTCTTCTTCAATCTTGGGCAAAAAATCTTCCTATAAACTTTTGTTTAATCGTATCTCTAGTTATGATCATCTTAAAATTTTTGGATGTACATGTTACCCTTATCTTGTCTCATATGTCAAATCTAAGCTTGAACCTAAGTCCAAATCCTACATTTTCTTAGGTTACGAATCAATAAACATAACTACTTGTTATGGAAGTCTCAAATTGAGGATGTTATATTCTTTGAGGATCTATTCAAATTTATTGATGGATCGTTCCTTGCACCAAACAAGTTGGCTCAAGAAGGAAACAATATGAAACCAAATCCTTATTATGTCTGCAAGCTTGACCGAGCCCTTTATGGGTTAAAAAAATCTCCCAGAACATGGTTTGAAAGAGTTCATGTTTATTTGAAAAAACTCAGTTTTACTGAGTCAAAAGCTTATTTGTTCTTATTCCAACTTTACATGTTTGTTCTGGTTTATGTTGATATTATAATTATAGAGAACTCTCTGGACAAGGTCAATTATCTAATACAAAACATTTGATCTGAATTCTCTATTAAGGATCTAGGTCCTCTCTATTATTTTCTTGAAATTGAAGTTGTTCCAAATTTTACTGGTAGAATGATATTGTGTCAGAGGCAGTATATCTTTGATATTCTTACAAAAATAGGTATGACATACTGCAAGCCAATGGTCACTCCTACTGCTCCTAATGTTGTGTTATCCAGACATGAAGGAACTCTATTAGAAAATCCTACTAAATGCAGGAGTATTGTCGGCGGTCTTCAATATGTTACTTTCATTAGACTTGACATAGCTTATGCTATAAACAAAGCATGTTAGTTCATGCATGAACCAAGTTAGGATCATTGGGCTCATGTTAAACAGATTCTTCGATATTTAAAAAGAACTATAAACATGGGTTTGCAAATCAAGAAATCAACATTGATTTAATCGATTGCTTATTCTGATGCTGACTGGGCAGAGTGATCAGATAACAGAAAATCAGCATGAGGCTATCTAATATTTTTTAGTTGAAATCTCTTATCTTGAAATTCAAACAAATAATGTATAGTTGCCAAGTCTAGCATTGAAGCTAAATATAAAGTCATTGCTAGAGTCGTTTTTGAGCAAATGTGGCTCAAACAACTACTAAAAAAGCTAGTGAATCACTCATACTTTGGTGTGATAGTCTTAGTGTAACCTATCTGGTAGCAAACCCTATATTTCATGCCCAAACTAAGTATATAAAAATTAACTCACTTTTTTCGAGAAAAAGTTGAAATGGAAGTATTAAAGCCATGACTAGGTCGTTGATCTTCACACAAAACCATTAGCAGGGCCACAGTTCACCGAATTCAAAGACAAGCTCAACCTCGTGGAGGTTGGTTTGAGGGTGCGTGTCAAGAAGAGAGTTGAAATCAAAGAAGTCGATCCTCATGGGAATCATACAAATGAGGTTGGTGAAAATTATTCAGATAAGGTTGTTAAGGATGTTGAAGATATTAGTTTAGATAAGGTTGTTAAGGCTGTGTTGGTCATCAACAAACTCTATCCCAACAAACTTTATCTTATAAGGAGTCTCAAAACAATAAGGCTCAACTATGGAAACTGTTTAGCGAGACTCCATCTCAAGTTGAATTTATTTAATGTAATCAAAGTAGAGTACAAGACAAGATTGTATATTCTCAAGATAAATCAACGACTGTAAATGATGTAACAAATTATAAAAGGCAAGAAAACATCTCTCTCAAAATTGTCTATAGAGAGTGCATTTCATGGTCTTAGGTCACTCTTTGACCGAACCACGTAAATTCTTATGTTTTCTTGTGTGTGCTTGAATCTTGCAAAATCATGTTATATATATATATATATATATATATATATATATATATATATATATAGAGAGAGAGAGAGAGAGAGAGAGAGACCCTTTTTCGTTAGGTCTCGTTAGGCCCCTTCAAAAATAGTAGTTTCGAATATTTTTTTTCTTACATCTAACACTGTAGATGTGATCTACAGGTTTTTTAGTGAGAATCAGCTTTTGGATCGTCGAAATTTGAACTGTATATAGGTTTTTCTGGTGATTCAAAATCAATGGATATGAAGGTACCAGTTTTTGCCTACTCATAAAAACATGTTTTTTCATTGAAAAAACATGATCTAAGAGTCGATCCCCACTAAATCAATCATGATAAACACATCTAATGGTTCAGATCTATCATAAAACGCTTAAAATCTATAGGGCAAAACGATAAATGGAGCCTAATATGTTCAATTATATATATATATATATATATATATATATATATATATATATATATATATATATATATATATATATATATATAGACACACACACACCAGAACTAGGTACATGCTTGATTCATGATATAAAACATGCTTATTAGGATGTGAACGACCAGACTTGGGTTGGATCTAGGCATTACCGAGTCCAACCAAATCGGATTTGATTCGGATTCAGAGTTGGATGAAAAAAGATAAAACCTAACCCGAATCCGACTAGCTTAAAACCCAATATTTACACTTAATTGGTTCAGGTTTTTTATCCGATTCAGGTTTGGTTTGAATGCAAAACTTAATACCGAACCTGTTTATGACTATAATCGGATCCAGATTTAGCTACCGAATCTGATTAGTCAGATCTGGATCAGGGTCAGATGTTGGGTTACATCGGACCCGTTGACATCCCTAATATTGTTTCTACAAAACAATGGGCATGGAAGCAGCTTGAAAATGATGCATCTAATGCTAATGCTGTTGTCATCACCTGGATGGCTTGATGACTCCGCTGACATCCTTGATGATGTTAACCTTTGCTTCGCTTGCCTTCAATCCAGGTAGCCTCACCATCCCCTGCATCCACAGTCTAGTTTTGCTTGTTAATGTTGTTAACCCACGTCAACCCTTACATCCTATAGTAACCATCTTTTTTTTTTAAAGTCAAGCTGGGTTTAGGCAGACCCCCTACCAGTTATACCACTATACCATTGGGTTTTGAACCGGCAACGTCCCAACAAAAGGTGACGCGCACTAGCTGATCCGCGGAGCCCTTTTTTTTTTTGTTTAAAGGCAAGCTGGGGTTAAGCAGACCTCTACCAAAACAACAATCCCACCATGTGGTAGAGGGAATCGATCCTGGGCCTTCAGGACACAGGAACCCGCTTACCACATGAGATACCACCTCGGTGGTGCCCCAGTCCTTATCTTCCATGATAGAATATCAATCATTCTATACCCACCATGTGTCTAAAAATTAAATTGAGAATGCTAGTGCTTATCTCAACCAAAAAAAGGGTAATTCTAGGGGCTCTGGTGCAGATTTGCATTCATGATCAATGAGTTCAAACTTATAGCTACAAGTTGTTCATACTTAATCTGATCATTTAGATGTGTTCAGTATAGTCAATTTGTTAGAAATAGACTCTTGGATCATGTTTTTCTTGGACAAAAACATTTATTTTTTTTAGTCATGAAAACTTGAAGCATTTACCATTGATTTTTGAATTAGTGATTCAATAGTCGATTCCCACCAAACAAACCATGTAGATCAATATTCACTTAAAAGGAACCCCTAGTGAAAAACTAAAGACTTTTTTTTTGTGTATATTTGACCCTCCAGATGTGATTTATTTATTAAGTTCAATAGAAACCAGCCTTTGTGTCATCGCTTTTGGATGTAAATATCAGATTTTACAAGGGTTGAAAAACCAGCGGCCTACGTGTACCAAATTTTCAAACATCAAAAATATATTTGTACGTTATTGATTTCTACTATTTTGACCATGCTGAACACATTCATGAAGTCAGATCCGATCAAAACAACATTTCCTTCCGTGTTTTACAGGGTTTCTTACCCACGAGCTTAGCAAATGCCATCCCCTTTAAGTACATAGTTGCAACTAGGGGTGGCAATCGGGTCGGGTTGGCGGGTTGGCGTGTCGGCATACCTCAACCCGAACCCGACCCGTTTATTAAATGGGTCGGCTGTGGCAAACACGAACCCGACCCGTTTAATAAACGGGTAACCCGACACGACCCGCCAACCCATTTAATAAATGGGTTGGGTCGGGTAAACGGGTTTTCAGGTTCGTGGGTCAGGTTGGCGGGTCGGGTTGGCGGGTTGGCGGGTTGGCGGGTCGACCCACCCGCCTAACCTGTTTATTAAACGGGTCAGCCGGGTTGGCGGGTTGGCATACCCCCAACCCGAACCCGATCTGTTTAATAAACGGGTTACGCAGGTCGACCCGTTTATTAAACGGGTTGGCTTAAGCCCAACCCGAACCCGCCTAAGAGGCGGGTTGGCGGGTCGTGTCAGAAATTGCCACCCCTAGTTGCAACAATTTTTTCTCAAATCAAACCCTTGAAGCAGCACTGTGGGGCTGCTTTTATTTATTTTTTATTTTTTGAAAGGCAAGCTGGGGTTGGGCAGACCCCCGCCAGTTATTATTCAACGTACCATTGGGTTTTGAACCTGAAACGTCCCACCAATGTTTTTGTCCTCTTGATAGTTGCTTGGTTGTCTATTTTGATAAAAAAAATAAGAATTGTTTATATTTATATTTTTCATATTATTGATGCTTATGAAGGTATTAAACGTGTCAAGTCAGGCGGATATATTAGTAGGAAAATGTGTCATTCTGTTAGTTAAGTATGAATCTTATTTAGCAAATCTTGTGTTTTCTAGTCTTTATGATTGATTTAAGACCTTAGGTTATTTGATTTTTATGATATAAAATCAGAATATATGAGTTTGTTATACTTTTTAATTAATTAAAAAAAAAACTTGATCAGTCATCTGAGTTACCGACTTGCAAACGGGAGATCCGAGTTCCGAGAAAGCCAACCATGGGCTTGAGGGAATGTCTGACCTGCTGCAAGCCGGGCGGCCTGGTCTTACCAGGCTTGGGCCGGGGTGGCCTCATTCAGATTGAATTTGGGACCATGATCCAGCCCATATGAGATCAGGTCAGGCTGCAATGAGTTGGGTTTCATTAAGAAAGTATTTTATCCAATGATTTAGACCAGGGTCATGCCTGTAGCCTGAGCAGACCCTGGTTTCAGCGTAAGTATGGATCTGTTAAGTTGCACCAGATCCAATGATTTAGACCAAACCTTATGTGGACCCATGAAAAGTCTCCGGTAAAGATCCTGCTCATTTAGAGTCCATTATGAAGATGAGAGATAGAAAATCGAGGGATTTGGGTATGGTTAGATGTATCAAAGATGAAACGCAAAGGGTTTTAGTCAAAGATGAGGAGATTAAGGAGAGATGGAAAGATTATTTTGATAAGCTATTTAATGATAGTCATGCTCAAGATCTTGGAGACTTCTCCATTCCTTTTTATGAGATAAATTGTGACTTCATGCGCAAGATTCAAAAGAAAGAAATTGCAGAGGCTTTGAAGAAAATGAAATCAAGAAGGGCAGTTGGCTCAGATGGTATACCTATCAAGGCTTGGAAATGCTTGGGAGAGAAAGGTTTAGAATGGTTGACAAATCTTTTTAACTTGATTTGGCGAACAAATAAGATGCCTAATGAGTGGATGAAGAGTACTTTGGTGCCTTTATATAAGAATAAGGGTGATATACAAGATTGCACAAACTATCGTGGTATAAAACTCATGAGTCATACTATGAAACTTTAGGAGAGGGTGATTGAGTCTAGGTTGAGGAAGGTTGTCATGATATCGGAGAATCAATTTGGTTTTATGCCTGGAAGATCAACTATGGAAGCTATACATCTTCTTAGACAACTTATTGAAAGATATAGAGAGAGGAACAAAGATTTGCATATGGTTTTTATTGATTTAGAGAAGGCATACGATAGAGTACCTAGGGACGTTCTCTGATGGACAATGATGAAGAAAGGTGTTTCTCTCAAGTACATTAGTATAATTAAAGATATGTATGAAAGAGTAGTAACCAATGTCCGCACTCGTGGAGGGGTGACGACCAATTTTCCGATAACGGTTGGGTTACATCAAGGATCTGCTTTAAGCCCTTTCCTATTTGCGATAGTGATGGATGAGCTTACGAGATCAATTCAAGAAAATGTACTGTGGTGTATGTTGTTTGCTGATGATATTGTTTTGATTGATGAGTCTAGAGATGGAGTTAATGCTAAGTTAGAATTATAGAGACAGACATTGGAAGCTAGAGGTTTTAAGTTGAGTAAGAGTAAGACTGAATATATGGAATGTCGGTTTAGTAAGCAATGAAGTAGTGATGGGAGTGTAGTGAAGCTTGGTGAGCAAGAAATACCGGTGAATGATTATTTCAAATATTTAGGATCCATCATTCAAAAGTATGGAGAAATTGATGGAGATGTAAATCATAGGATAAAGGTTGGGTGGATGAAATGGAAAAGTACAACTGGAGTGTTGTGCGATCGTAGAATGCCATTGCGGTTGAAGAGAAAGTTTTATAGGACGACTATTAGACCCGCTTTACTATATGGTACGGAATGTTGGGCTGCCAAGAGACATCATATTCAAAAAATGAGTGTAGCTGAGATGAGGATGGTTAGATGGATGTGTGGAAATACAATAAAAGATAAGATTCAGATACGTAACAAGGTAGGTGTTGCACCCATTGAAAATAAGATGCGAGAGAATCGTTTACGGTGGTTTGGACATATTCGGCGAAGGCCTAATGATGCTCCAGTTAGAAGGTTGGAGAAATGGAAAAATATATTAGTTAAAAGAGGTCGGAGTAGGCCTAGGAAGACTTGGATGGAGATGATAGGAAAGGATATGAATGCTTTGAACCTCACCGAGGACATGGCATTGGATAGAAATGATTGGAGGAAAAGGATTCATGTGGAAGACCCAAAATGAATTTCTTTTTTGGTTCATATTGCTGATCCCAATTGTTTTGGGATGAAGGCGCAGTTGTTGTTGTTGTTGTATATGTTCAAGAAAAAAATGATCACTTTTATAAATTTATGATAGTTTCCAGCACATCACTCCAATATTTTTCCTTGTACTTTTGGAGAAAGAAATTAAACAGTTTTTTTTATTTATCATGATTTGCCTTGCCAAGCAAAATCTTATGCTAAGATTTGTGACAATGTTTATGACTAAGGGCCAATTTGTTTAAACCAAGGGAGAAGGAAAATCGATGAGAAAGGACACACAACTTTTTTTTTTTATAATCGAAAGAAACCGCACCATCATGGTCTTGTTGTCCCAACCGGCAATATTTAGGGCCACACGCAGGCAGCATAAAACTTTGAGGCTTGAACCTCTGCCCCTAGGGCCTATGCTGGGTGTCCTATGCTGGGTGTCTGCTTGCGCGGATAGGTGACACTCATGAGAATCAAACCTTGACTGTCAGTCTAGCAGCCAAAGCCACCAACCCCTTTTGGGGCTGGTACACAGCTTGAAAAACACCAATCGGTCACATGTTTTGAACAACATTGGGCCCAGCGTCAATTTGTTTGGCATCCCACGGCGGCTTTTTCTGCAGGAAAGAGCCTTTCCGGGCATGAAACAAACATGCCCTAATTAAGAGATCAACTCAGGCATGCCATTTTCTACAACAGTGCTACTTTTGACCGCAAATTTGTATTGACTTGACCAACCAATCGTCGTTCATGTTCAGAGTTCAGACCCATCCTAAGAGTCATGCCAAACCCTTTGACCTATGGACCCAGCCATGCAACAAGTTTTCCACGAGGTACCTATGCTTCTTCCTTTTCACATTGTCAATATAAGTGCCCAACTTTTAACTTTGCACTAAAATTCTATTTAGGTGACAACCTTTGCCACTAATTTCAAATGAGTATTCGTTTTCTTTAAAACTGCCAAACAATGGGCCTATATTTGTTACTGTCCTTTAATTTAACTCAGGTCAAATCACAAACCCATTTACAATGGTAACCTTCGAATCCCCAAAGAGGTTGGCTTGGGGTTCAGTCAAGGCCATTGGACGGGCGCAGCTGAGGTTAGAATCTTGAAGGCATTATATTTTCTTTTATAAGCCCAATATAAGCCCTTAGGGTCAAGGTGCCAACCACGGAGTTTCTAAGATAGCGACTATTATGTCTCTAGTTCTTAAGGTGGTTTCTTTGGGTTATAAATGAAACAAAAAAAGGTTATTAGTAATATACTTTAAATGGTGAATCGCATTTAAACAGTACTAAAAAATAATCAAATATAAAAAAAATGTACACAAAATTTAAAAGCAAGATTCATAAAAAAATGAATTAGCACAAAACCTAAAAGTAAGATTTATGATTAATAAGATTTTGAAAGTGAATCACTTTTCAAAAACACAACCAAACTAAAGTTTAGTTGCATCTCATGTGATTTGGAATCACATGAAATTAAGAAAGTGAATCTCATTTAAACAGTACCTCAAAAGCACCGATCATAAAAAAAAAAAAATTAACACAAAATCCTATAAACATGCCTTATAAAGAGTGAGATTTAGAAAGTGAGGTATCATGAGATTTGATATTTTCACTTTTCAAAAGCACAACCAAATCATAGAGTTCAAAGTATTTGAATTTTATTTTTTTATTCAGATGGATAAGTATTTCTCAAATTTCAATGGAAAATGCATGAAACTGAAACAGAATCACGTTTTACTAGACATCATTGACTTGAGGTCTTTATTGGACTGTTTTCAAGAAAAGTTTGGACCATATCTGAAATTTCAGAAAGTATGGCCCATTTTTTAAATTACAGTCAAAAGGTGGCACCATATGAAATTAGCTTCAACATGTCACATTCAACACGTCTCCCATCCTGAGTTTTGGAGATTGATAATAATGTTTAAATTTTTTTTTAAGCAACATTATATATTGTATTACGAATTCAACATACGTGTGCCACGTTTTGTGATTTCCCCCCGACAATGTTTCCTGTGTCCGATTCGACAAATTATTGCCAGATTTTCGAGATATATAGCAAAAATATCGCCATATTTTGTTGGTTTAAACGTTCAATATATATATATATATATTAAAAAAATATTGCAATATTTTTTTAAAATTATGATTATAATCTCAGGAAAATGTTTTTTTATTAATTTTGATGCATTATTCTTTTTACATATAATCTTTTTAGTTTTGATTCGATTAGCTGATATTTTGACAATAAAATGCAAGAAATAAAGGATTTTTCAATTCCAAACGAAGTATTAGCAGTCATTCCTTTGTATTTTTGCAGTTGAGGATTTGTTTGCAACTATGAATGTATCCATACTTACAGTCATCATGCTTTTAGCTGCATTCCACAATGTGGGAAGAGGCTTCCCATCCACCACTTCACATTTAGCATCCACGTTTAGGTCGCTATACCTTACCTCTATAGTTGGTAGTTTCAATCCCACCCTGCAAGGCAAGGAAAATAATCAACCAAGTTTTTTTTTTTTTATGACAAGGAACCCTTGCGGAGAACCCACCTTCTTGTGGGGTAAACTTCGTCGAGAGCATATCAAGTGATCTGCTAAATCACTTTTAGAAAAGTAATTTGGCATCCTCACCGTCCGCAATCTACGCAAGAACCATGAACTCCTTGTGGGATGAAGTAATTGACGGTGAAGATGTCAAATCACTTTCTTAAAGTGATTTGACAGATCACCTGATCTGCTCTCCAGTTAAAGGCACCAATACACCCGGTGGGGGTCGAAGCCATCAACCAAGACCTTTAATTACCACAAAATACATGAGTCACCCCGTACAACAAATTTTTTTTTTATGTGGAAGCATATGAAGACCATTTTAACTAAAACAGATGTCACAAATTTTATTATGAGGAAAATATATATCGGCAAAAAACTTTCATGGTGTTTTGAAAAAATCTGGTTTTATCCAGAAAATCTTGGAAAGTCATCCGTGTATGTAAAAATATAAATCAGATATGAATAAAGAAACCGTTTAGTCGCAATGCTATCATGATAAAAATATGTTATTTTCAAAAGTGTATGTATTTTGAAAATATTGCAATTTTTTTTTGTATATTATCAGCCTTTGAAAATATCACGATATCGGCCATAATATTCGCACAATAATGAGGAATCATGACAACCCTAAAAAAAGAACAGTGAACACATACTTGTCAAATCTCTGCCTGAGCTTCCTCAGCAACATGAGGTTATCTTCCTCTATGTCCTTGATCAGCTTCTCAATAAGCAAGTACCTCTCCATTGCACCAAGGCTGGTAACGTCCACCACCCTCCCCCCTTTGCCACAATCTCCATTAATATTATCACCAGTTTTATCAAGAAAGAGTGAGGTTCTGGACCTATCAAAGGTTGGCAGCCTCTCAATGGCAGCCCAATAGAGCTCCTCATCTTCCTCAGTACCCCTTGTAGGGTTCAGACTTGGATCGCTACCAAAGCTAGAGGGAGCACTCCCCCTGAAGGAAGACCTCAGGCTTCTTCCAATCTCTGCTATTTCCAAACGCAGAGATCCTATGCCCTCTGAGGTGATTCGTTGGGCCATCTTGGAACTGACCACATGCAAGGAAGAACGTGGAGGAGGTATATATATATATATATATATATATATATATATATATATATATATATATATATATATATATATATATATATATATATATATATATATATATATATATATATATATATATATATATATATATATATATATACAGGGGCGTAGCTAGGATTCATGTGGGTGGGGTGGGGTGGGGTGGGGTGGGGGGGGGCAAACAGGGGTGTAGCAAAAAAAAATTTATTTGTGCGATAGTCGGGGGTTCGGGGGGCAGCGCCCCCGAATTTTTTTTTTTTAGATAAAATAAAAAATGGCTACAATTATTAATAAAAATCTATTTCATATGGACAAATCAAACTATTTGCTGCAGTCAGGGCTGGGCTAGGACTGGGATGGGCTACAAAAATGGATAAAAATCTATTTCATATGGAATCAGGGCTGGGCTTTTAAAAAAAAAAAAAATTAAACTGTTTCGGGAGGTAGGACTGGGCTACAGCCCAGTTCTGCCCCCCCTAGCTACGCCCATATATATATATATATATATATATATATATATATATATATATATATATATATATATATATATATATATATATATATATATATATATATATATATATATATAGATATAGAGAGAGAGAGAGAGAGAGAGAGGTGTCAACGGGCCCGTGTGGGCTTCGGACCCTGATTCAACTTTGAGGTACTGGTACCCGAGGTCTGACCAGATCTGTCAGAGGAAAAACCATACTCGAGTCCTGTAAGAATTACATAAATCAGACCTAAAAATTATTACTTTTTATGTTTGTTATATTAAAAAATTGTGGTCTTAATGGGAACTCGGCTTGGGATAGCGACTGTCAGGATAAGCCCTTGCTCAGCCGAAGCTTGGTGACTCCCAAGGGGTGCACCAACTCTTTGCACCGTCAGGTCAGCAACCGTAAGTGTAAGTATGACAAGCTAAGCTAGTACAACTAGGTCTCTAATTCTAACTTCATGAAAAAATCAGGAACTCAGGTCAGACCTTAATTAGCCTAGCATGAAATTTCATAAAGCATGCCCGGGGGGCTCTATATGCTAATCAGACCTCATGAGTCTGACGCAGATAGTTAAGATGATCACCCCTTGCTTTGTTACCAAACCTTGACCCTAGGGAAATATTAGGTGCAATATTATTGTACAAATATTTGTGCCTTATTTACCTGATCACCTCCATCTTGAGTACAGGGCCTGTCAGTTGTGGGGCCCGAGGCCTGATGGAGGGCGATGGTGCTTAGTGCACAAATTTTGTGCCATGTGATTGCACCCCATCTGGACTCCGTGTGTGTCTTGTCGTCATCGTTGATGAAGCGTGTGATGTCATCCCTTACTTCAGCCTGATGATGCTCAAGAAATTTAATTTCTTTCGTAAGATATACTCCATGATGTCGGTTATAATTTTTAATGAAACCAGCTATTCTTAGTTAGAATATCGGGTCCTAGTCCCATGTTTGATTATATATATATATTAATGCTTTTGAATTTTTTTATTGACGAATTCCCAGCACTCAAGATGCATCACAGGAAATTTACCTGTGCAGATAGCGTTGTCAACAAGTTGGGTATCCGAACCTGATCAAATAACAAATTGTTGGATTCGGGTTTTGTAGGGTCATGAAAATGAAATCCAAAACTGGAAACCATATAATTTTTAGAACTTTTACTAAAAAATACATATAAAATACTCTGGTTAGGTAGGATATCGATCTGGCAAAAAAAATCCTGGTCAAGTCCACCGCCCAGCAAAAATCATAGACCAAACCCAACCTACAAATTGTTTGGGCCAGGCTCAGGTCGACCCAAATATGATTCGGGTTGGCAATTTTTATGCCTGTATCCGAAAATTGGGATTTGGGCCAGGTTGGGTACCTGATACAAACTGATCCATTGACAGCCCTAGGTGCAGATCGTGCACAGTATATGTGCTAGTAAAAGTTCTGTCGTAATTGAAACACATACGAGATCTGAGTAGGAGGATCCATCCTACATTCAGTCCTAGTCATCCAACTAATGGCTAGGATTAGCCCGCATTTTCATTATATGTAAGCATCATTTGGACGGCTAGGATCGACATAGGATCCTCTACGTCATGTGTAAGATGATAGGATCCTTTTGATATTCTTTCACATCAATGATATGCAATGTTTACCGGCGAGCTATAAATTTGGTTATTTTTAGGCGAAAAAGGTCGTTCATTTCATTTATCAGAATTGAAATAACAAGAAATGGAGTTTTCTTTGTTGGCATAAATATAATTTCTAGTTGTAGTCACCGCCCCGATGCTCCATCAATGATCCTATTTCCTGCACCTTGTTCTCAGGAAATCTCACTATATTTTGAAAAAATTTATTTTTCTCCAGAAAATCTCAAGAAAATCTCAAAATATATAAAAATCAAAGAGATGCATAAAAATGTAAATAGATATGATAAAATAAGTCAAGTCCTAATTTGTTTTTATTGTGTTAATATTATGAAAAAATTGTGATATTTTTTCAAAATAGGTTGTATTTCAAAACATATTATGTTTTCTCCAATATTGTGATAAAATCACAATATATTGAAAATATCAACTATTTTTGTCAACTAGGTGAGGATGGATGAAGTACTGATTGATAGTTTTTGGGTAATTACTCTTTGAAAGCTATACTAAAATTGTTAATCAACCATCATCATATATATAGGATCTATGATAAATATGGCATGGTGCTAAATGAAACATTTTATTGGATTTTCTTTGTTTTATTCAAAATTATGGCCATATAGACGTAATCTATATGCTTGTTTTTATAGGAATCAACTTTTGCAGGATTTGATTCTGATGCATGCAAAGTTTTTTATAGGTTTCAAAAATCAATGGCTATAAATTTCAAAACAAATTTATGCTCCAAATACCATTTTTCCATTCAAAATGCATGATTCAATCATCGATTTCTAGTAAATTAATATGACAATGATTAAATTATTTATATATCAGAAAATATCAATTCTTATTTTTTCTCAAATTACCCAAATTTTTAAAATAATTTTTGGTATTTAGATCAAATCCAAGATTCATATAATAAACACGTTAAAACACTCATGGTGGGGTGAATCGAGTCGTACCATCCAAAATGAAGTTATTAGACCCATTATCCATATGTGTTCAAGTTATTTGCACAACTTGAAAATCAAACATCGGACACAAGGAATGCAATACATATTGAGTCCCACTACAAAAAAATTGCCAATTAGCGACGGATATTTGCGATGGATTTTTTTTTTCGTTGCAACTTTGCGACGAATTAACGAGAGAAACTAATCCGTCGCTAAGATCTGTAATATTTACGGAGGTAGCGACGAAAAACTTCCGTCGCTACCTCTGTCGCTAGTTAGCGACGACAGGTTTTTATCGCAACACACACGATGGTTAGCGACGAATGTGGTGACGAAAGTTTTTCCGTCACTACGTAGCGATGACGTTAGCGACGAAAATATTTCGTCGCTAACTGGTCATCTAAATTTATGATGCAGTTGCGATGGAATTAGGCCGTCGTCAAATCCGTCGCTAATTTTCCCTGTAATTCCCTAATCAGAGGCCTTTTTCCTTTTTCTTGTTTCGTCTCTCCGCCCGCCCGATGCACTCCCCGGCCCGCCGCCCGTCGCTCCACGATCTGCTGCCCGACCCGTCGCCCCCCTGTCCGTCGCCCACCGCCTGACGTCTCCCAGGTAAATCCCTCTTTATTTTTTTATTGCAGGGGGGCGCCTGCCCCTTTTATTTTTTTCGGCAGGGGGTCGCCCCCTGCCTTGTTTGTTTTTTTCGGTAGGGGGGGCGACCCCCTGCCGCATTTTGTTTTTTTCTGCAGGGGGCGACCCCCCTGCCTCGTTGTTTTATTCGGGCATGGGGTCACCTCCCCTGCCTCGTTTGTTTTTTCCGGCAGGGGGGGGGGGGGGGGGCGATCCCCTGCAGCATTTTGTTTTTTCCGACAGGGGGGCAATCCCCCTGCCTCGTTTTTTTTTTTGGCAGGGGGTCGCCCCCCTGACTCATTTTTTTATTCGGGCAGGGGGTCGCCCCCGTGCCTCTTTTTTTTTTTTGGCAGGGGGGCGGCCCCTGCCTCATTTGTTTTTTTTTGGCAAGGGGTCGCCCCCTGCCTCATTTTTTTATTCGGGCTGGGGGTCGCCCTCCCTGCTTTTCCGGCAGGGGGGGAGGGGGGCGACCCTGCCTCATTTTTTTTTCGGCAGGGGGGTCGCCCCTTTTGCCTCATTTTTTTTCCGACAGGGGGGCGACGGGTCGGGTGGCGCCCGACAATTGTCGGGTTCCTAAACCACGACATCACCCCATGACTGTCGCTCTGGGGGACAATCACTGCCTCCGGAGACCTCATGCTGCTGTCGTACATCGCTGGCCTACTGACTGGCCAGCCGAACTCGAGGGCGGTCGGGCCGAACAGAGAGGTGGTGGACGCCCAGGAGGCGTTCCGCCTCGCCGAAATCCCGTCCGACTTTGATATTTATTCTAATTTTTTTCCTTTCAGTAGAGGGTGAATTCATTTTAACACAATGTCTTTTGCAGATTTCTCAATGGATCCCGCTTGTGCCCCGCCACCCGTAGTAAGTAAGTGACAAAAACAATGCAAATCGGGTAAATACCGGTGGTGAGCAAGTGATGCAAGCACATCACATGTTATTTAATTTATTGGATGCAACACTTTACTGTTCACACACTCACTTAGTTGTTGATATCTAGGACTGCTTTGTTTGAGTTTGGAGATCATGCTGAGCATGATTTTAATGTATGAGAATAGAAGTATTCTTATTTTTTGAGTACGGATTTCATGCTAGGCATTGTAGTAGTTAACAGGATATTGGAGTATGCTTGTTGCAGATACATGTTTGACATTTTTTTGATATGAATGTTTTCGATGTATTGCAATGTTTGATGTAATTGTATCCATGCTTGCATGTAGTTACTTTAAATTTGATTATGACTTACATGTGAAATTGTTTAATGAAAGCATGCTTTAAATAAATGTATCGTGTTATGAATAGTTTGCACATGAAAATATTAAGTTATCAATGCATGCATCATAATTCTTGTGATTGTATTACATCATATATTGTATGATAAATTTGATATTTTCTTCATCATAGCATTCTGATGATTCTCTTTTAACTGGTTAGGATACTATTTGTAACATCATACGGCAAAATAACTGCAAACCATGAATGGATGTACCGTAGGATAATTGATAATGAGTTATCACATGAATATGTGGATGGCGTTGAAAGTTTTATTGAATTTGCAACAGCAAGTGTCAGTACAGTGGATCCTACAGGTCAGATTAGGTGTCCCTGCAAGATTTATAAGAACAATCGATTTGTAGAACCTCATGGCGTTAGACATCACCTATATAAGAAGGGTTTTGTGAGCGATTATTAGAATTTGATGTTTCATGGTGAAAAATTTAGAAATAATTTTGATGCACGGGTGAATGTGGTGCACAATAATCCATATATGGATTTGATATTTAATGTTGCAGGAATAGAACTGGGTTCTGCTATGGGTCCTAGTGATGTAACAACTGCAGTAGATGAAGAATTACCATACAATGCAATTAGTAGATTTTATGATTTACTTAGAGATGTTGATGATCCACTTTGGAACGGTTGTGAGAGTCACACTATCTTGTCTACAGTTCTTCAACTAATGAATTTGAAGCCCGAGTATAATTTGAGTCAATCATGTTTTGACCGCTTGTGCATGATTGTGAAGAGTATGTTGCCCAAAGATGAGAAATTGCCACAAAATTTTTATCGTGCGAAGGTTATGGTCAACGCTCTAGGTATGGGGTATAAAAAGATAGATGCTTGTTCAAATCACTGCATGTTGTATTTCAAGGATCAGGAAAATAACATATCATGCCCGTCATGTGGGCGTCCTCGGTTCAAGCTAAAGACAAGAGGCAATGGTAGCACGAGATCAAAAGAAGCTTTATACAAGTCGCTCTGATACTTTCCTATCACTCCTAGATTGCAACGATTGTATATGTCTTCAAGGACAGCTAAACACATGAGATGGCATGCAAATAAAGTTCAACATGATGAAGATAAGATCACGCATCTTGTTAACGCGAAAGCTTGGAAGCACTTTGATCGTACTCATCAGAACTTCACAATGGAAGTAAGAAATGTTAGACTCGGTCTATGTACAAATAGATTTAATCCATTTGGGGGTAGATCAACTCCATACAACCTTTCACCAAGCTTGTGTATGAAGCGTCCAAATCTTTTCTTGTCTCTATTGATCCCTGGTCCGACCTCACCTGGCCAAAATCTTGATGTATATTTAAGGTCATTGATTGATGAACTAAAAGTACTGTGGAATGACGGTGTTACCACGTATGATGCCCCACAAAAAATAAAATTTCAATATAAAAGCCGTTGTTGTATGGACAATTAGTGACTTTCCTGCATATGGTATGTTATCTGGTTGGAGCACACACGGGAGGTTGGCATGTCCTTACTGCATGGAGGATACAAAAACTTTTAGATTGACGCATGGAAGAAAGCCTTGCTGGTTTGAGTGTCATCGTTGATTTCTACCAAACAACCATCCGTTCTGACGACAAAGGAATGTGTTTCGAGCAGACACAACTGAAATGGAAGGTCCACCCACAAGATTATCTGGCATAGAGATTTTAAGAAGATTGCGATACTTTCCAGATATATTAATAGATGTCCGTAGTCCGACGCCCTTTCTTGGATTTGGGAATGATCACAATTGGACAAAGAAATCTATTTTTTGGAAACTACCATATTGGCCGACCCTATTGATACGACATAATTTGGATGTGATGCATGTGGAGAAAAATGTGTTTGATAATATGTTCAATACAATAATGAATGTTAAAGGGAAAACAAAGGATAATCCGAAGGCCTGTATAGATTTAAAAGTAATATGTAAAAGACCAGAATTAGAACTCAAATAGTATAATGGTAAAGTATTGAAACCAAAGGCAAGGTACGTGCTTGAACCTGATCAAATAAAGTAGGTATGCCAATGGTTGAGACAATTGAGATTTTCAGATGGATATGTCTCTAACATTGCTCGGGCTATGAAGATTGATGATGGGCAGTTATATGGGTTGAAGAGCCATGATTGTCATATCTTTATGCAACGATTGATACCCCTAGCATTCCATGATATGTTAGACAAACATATATGGGGGTATTGTCTAAGTTTAGTGGATTTTTTAGAACATTGTGCACATCGAAAGTTGTAGTATCTGATGTAAAGAATCTCGAGGACTCTGTCATCACTACTGTTTGTCTTCTAGAAAAGATTTTTCCACCAGCATTTTTCGATGTTATAGAACATTTGATCATACATTTGCCATATGAACTAAGGGTTGGTGGTCCTGTGCAATATCGATAGATGTACCCATTTGAAAGGTATATATTTTTTAATATTTGTCTCTTCAATGACAGATATTTCAAATTTGAAATGTATATTTTTGACAGATGCATGTTTGACCTAAAAAAAAGGTTCGTAATAAAGCAAGAGTAGAAGACTCTATTTATGAGGCGTGCACTTTAGAAGAGATTTCAAAATTTTTATTTATGTACTTTGAATCTCACATTCCAACACGTTACACATGCCTGCCTCGTAACGATGATGAAGAACAAGTAACTGTAGTTGACAAACTGTCGATATTCAAACCACTTGGGCATGCATTTGATAGTTGTCGATCAAGACTCTTGTCAGATCGAGAGCAAGACGCAACACACATCTATATTCTTTTTAATTGCTCAGCGATCGACCCATACATCGAGTAAGTATATATAGACACAACACAATTCTAAATCCTTTTATGTTCTATATGTGCATATATGGTTTGGTAATATAAGTATTTGTGGTTTGCAAACGATTTGATCTGGAGTTGCGAAAAGAAATTTCACATCTCACTCATGCAGAAGTACAAAAAGAACGTGAAACTAAGTTTGTGGAGTGGTTGAAAGAGTTGGTAAGGATGCTCACATAAATCGTGTAATTGTAAACAACACTAAGTTACTTAATTGGTCGTGATCACAATCATTGTTTATGTTTGTGTGTAGGTCCGTCATGGTGATGTTAAAGATCAAGGAATATATGATTTACAAAATGGTCCGACCAAAGTTGTGCAATGTTACAACGGGTACATCATAAATGATTATTGATTCCATACAAAAGATTACGGTATAAAAAAATCAACGATAAGTAGTGGCGTGTGTGTCAAGGGTAGCAACTATGGTGAAAATGAATATTATTACTACGGTGTTATAGAGAAAATAATAGATTTGACTTACTTAGGCATAAATAATAAGGTAACTCTATTCAAGTGTCATTTGTTTGATCAAACTGCAACAAGAGTCGACAAAGCCTCAGGCATTGTGGAGGTGAATCATAAATCAAGGTTTGGAACATATGAACCATTTATATTAGCCTCACAAGCTCAACAATTTTATTATACTTCATATCCGAGTACAAAAAAGTCAGATATAAATGAATGGTGGGCAGTTTGCAAGGTGAAGTCCAAACTATACCCTGAGTATGATCAGTTACAAGAAGACAAGTTAACTGAAGAGAGTGATTACTATCAATCAGATGATATCTATGACTTCTTTTATGGTCACGATGTTGCGCATGATATGCATGTCATATCTCCATTGGTCGATGAAACATTCATAGATGAATGTGATCCAAATGATATACCAAATGGATGGGCAAACAATGCGGAAGAAGAAGAAGATAAAGAAGAAGAAGAATGTGAAAGTCAAACAAGTGATGAGGAAGAATTCTCAAGCTAGTGAACAAAATCTTGTAATACAAACCTCTATTTGAATGTATTGCAATACTTGATGTGAATGATTTGAATTATTTGAATGTATTACAATACTTGATGTGAATAATTTGAATGTATTGCAATACTTGATGTGAATGATTTGAATGTATTGTAATGATGTGAATGATTTGCAAGTATTTCGATGATTTGAATGTATTCCAATACTTGATGTGAATGATTTGAATTATTTGAATGCATAGCAATATTTGATGTGAATGATTTAAATGCATTACAATACTTGATGTGAATTATTTGAATGTATTGCAATGATGTGAATGATTTGCAGGTATTCCAATGATTTGAATATATTGCAATACTTGATTTGAATTATTTGAATGTATTGAAATGTATTGCATTAATGTGAATGATTTGAAATAACTTGAATGTATTGCATGACATTTTTTCTTTGTTAGAATATGGTTCGTAGAGCTTACAATGGTTGTTCATCCAGTAATAGCCAGGCTCAACCTTCATCTTCACGGGCTCCTTTGATAGGTATATCATTTAACTAATTAGATGCTTGATTAATTGGAATGTGCATTCTGAAAATTTCTAACATATTTTTTTACAGATGATGTTTTGCCTGTATATGACCCACCTACATCAGTTGATCATACAAGTTAGGAGCCAACACAGGATGCAAAGTCTTCTCAGTCTGGTATAAGAAGACTCATTCGAATAGTGTATATCGATAATCGACAGTAAGTATTTCATTTTCACTTATTGCATATCTTATAAATATTGTATATTGATATTTACTGTGTACCAATTCATGTGCAGCACGAGGTTTGAGCCACAAAAAGTAGTATGCGATATTAAGAATTCACTATTTCAACATCTACCAGGACCGGTCGCTCAATCAAAAGAGTATCTAAAAGAGGTGATAGACAGATTGTGGTCCTCATTTACAGTATACAGTTGTTTGTCATAGTTAATATGTTCCATATTTAATTTTTTGTTATAGTCATGTCTACTAACTTTCTGAAAATATATATAGGCTTTGAATCGCTTCGTGATGCAAGGAAGGTGTGGCAAAAGGTGGCTGCCAATCGATTTGCAGACATGTCACACAATATGAAGACTGCGACAAAAAAACATCTGGCAGAATAGATGATCCACTACAGTGGAAGGTCCATGACCCTATTACTATCAGGAGAGATTATTGGGAGGAAATGTGTGACAAATGGGCGGGGGGATGCATTTCGAAACCGCTCAACAAAGGCTGCATAAAATCGAGCGAAAATGCTCGAAGCCCATCTACACACAGGTGGATCTAGAAATTTTGAGAGCCACTTGAAGAAAATAGTAACTCATCAATATATATATATATTGTCAATTTTATAAGTATTGTTGCAAACCTGTTAACTAAATCTTTTATTATTTCACTTCGCAGGAAGTAGAAAAAGGAGTCATTGTGCCATACAAGGATGTATTTGTTGAAACACATAAACGTAAGACCACAGGAGAGTTCGTATCAGAGAAGGCGAGAACGACAACTATATGTATTTATTGTATTAATAATCATTGTAATATACAAGTTATCATAAATATTATAATTCTTAATTATTAATGCATACTATAAACGTTATTTTGTAGGAGGCATATGAGCAACATATGGTAGAGCGATATGATGACGACTCTACTCAGATCCATCATTTGATCCTGCAGCATGGGTGACTGCAGCAGGTGAACCCAAAAAGGGTCGTGTGTTCAGGTTTGGGAGTAATATGAATACCTCATCAGTTGTTGCTTCCTCCAGTCACGATTCACAGACTTCTCCTATCAACATCAACTCCAAGCATCCTATTTTTTCTGGTGATGATGTACGCCAGATCGTTAAGGACACAATGCTTGACTACTTCCATGAAATAATTATCGACGTTCTCCGAGATAGTTCAACAGTTTTTTGCAAAACAGGGGAACTTCGATTGTAGGTGCCTCTCAGGTATGAAAGTTTCATATGATATATTGCATGTCGTTAGATTTCATATAACTTTGATTGCCTTAACTTAGGTGCATTAGATATAATTTATTTTAGTATATTTTGTTTATCAATACTGACCTTTTATATAATATTTCAGTATAATATTTTTATTGCCTTTGAACACATATGAGCATGATAGAATCACATATACAGTTTTTTTACTGCATTAGAACACATATGAGCATGATAGAATCACATATACAGCTTTTTTACTGCCTTTGAATACATATGAGCATGATAGAATCACATATACTATTTTTTTTACTGCCTTAGAACACATATGAGCATGGTAGAATCACATATACAATTTTTTGACTGCCTTAGAGCACATATGTGCATGGTAGAATCACATATAAAGTTTTTTAACTGCCTTAGAGCACATATGAGCATGATATAATCACATATACAGTTTTTTGCCTGTCTTAGAGCACATATGAGCATGGTAGAATCACATATACAGTTTTTTTACTGCCTTAGAGCACATATGAGCATGATAGAATCACAAAAACAGTTTTTTTACTGCCTTTAGAATACATCTGAGCATGATTGAATCACATATAAAGTTTTTTAACTGCCTTAGAACACATACGAGCATGGTAGAATCACATAAATATTTTTTTAACTGCCTTAGAGCACATATGAGCATGGTAAAATCACATATACATTTTTTTGACTGCCTTAGAGCACATATGAGCATGATAGAATCACATATACAGTTTTTTGACTGTCTTAGAACACATATGAGCATGATAGAATCACATATAAAGTTTTTTTGACTACCTTAGATAACATATGAGCATGATATAATCACATATACAGTTTTTTGCCCGCCTTAGAACACATATGAGCATGATAGAATCACATATATAGTTTTTTGATTGCCTTAAAGCACATATGAGCATGATAGAATCACATATACAGTTTTTTTGACTGCCTTAGAACACATATGAGCATGATATAATTGCATGTACAGTTTTTTGCCTGCCTTAGAACACATATGAGCATGATAGAATCACATATAAAGTTTTTTTACTGCCTTAGAGCACATATGTGCATGATAGAATCACATATAAAGTTTTTTTGACTGCCTTAGAACACATATGAGCATGATATAATCACATATACAGATTTTTGCCTGCCTTAGAACACATATGAGCATGATAGAATCACATATACAGTTTTTTGACTGCCTTAGAGCACATATGAGCATGATAGAATCACACATAGAGTTTTTTTGACTGCCTTAGAACACATATGAGTATGATATAATCACATATATAGTTTTTTGGCTGCCTTAGAACACATATAAGCATGATAGAATCACATATAAAGTTTTTTGACTGCCTTAGAGCACATATGAGCATGATAGAATCACATATACAGTTTTTTGACTGCCTTACAACACATATGAGCATAATATAATCACATATACAGTTTTTTGCACACCTTAGAACACATATGAGCATGATAGAATCACATATAAAGTTTGTTACTGCCTTAGAACACATATGAACATGATAGAATCACATATAGAGTTTTTTTACTGCCTTAGAACGCACATGAGCATGATATAATCACATATATAGTTTTTTGTCTGCCTTAGAACACATATGAGCATGATAGAATCAATATAAATTTTTTTGACTGCCTTAGAGCACATATGAGCATGATAGAATCACATATACAGTTTTTTTGACTGCCTTAGAGCATATATGAGCATAATTGAATCACATATAAGTTTTTTTTACTGCCTTAGAACACATATGAGCATGATAGAATCACATATACAGTTTTTTTACTGCCTTAGAGCACATATGAGCTTGGTAAAATCACATATAGAGTTTTTTTTACTGCCTTAGAACACATATGAGCATGATATAATCGCATATATAGTTTTTCGTCTGCCTTACAACACATATGAGCATGATAGAATCACATATAAAGTTTTTTTACTGCGTTAGAGCACATATGAGCATGATAGAATCACATATACAATTTTTTTGACTACCTTGGAGCACATATGAGCATGATTGAATCACATATAAGTTTTTTTTACTGCCTTTAGAATACATCTGAGCATGATTGAATCACATATACAGTTTTTTTACTGCCTTAGAACACATATGAGCATGATTGAATCACATATAAAGTTTTTTAATGCCTTAGAACACATATGAGCATGGTAGAATCACATTTACATTTTTTTGACTGCCTTAGAACACATATGAGCATGATTGAATCACATATAAGTTTTTTATACTGCCTTAAGAACACATATGAGCATTATAGAATCACATATACAAATTTTTTACTGCCTTAGAACACATATGAGCATGATAGAATCACATATATAGTTTTTTTACTGCCTTAGAACACATATGAGGATGATAGAATCACATATAGAGTATAATTTATTTCAATATATTTTGTTTATCAATACTGACCTTTCTTTTCTTGTGTAGTTTGCTGGCGATAATCAGCGTAGTGGAGCTGAAGGGACAAATCAAGACAATGAACAAGAGGATGCACAAAATCTTGGCGATGATTAGATTGATGTGTTGAATTTGTTCTACCTTCTTTTTGTTTCAATAATGTAAATGTTGAATTGTAAATAATTAGAACTTGCGAATTTTACAGTGGATCGATTAATTGTTTTAGTTTCTTTTTATATGTATTTTGATGTGTACTTTGTTTTTTATTCATAGGAAATATAAATTGTACAGGAAATATAAATTGTATCACGAGAAATTTTTTCTCGATATTTAATTTTCAAATATTTTTTTCCTTGTTTGTGACGAATTAGCAACGGATATATTCATCGCTAATTACTATTAGCGTTAAATGTAGCGACAAATTAGCGATGACTATAAATCCGTTGCAAAATCAAAGTCGCCTTATAGTAACGACGACCTTGCGACGGAACTGGCGACAGATACATTCTGTTGCTACTTAGCGATGGAATGGGCGGCAAATATATTATGTCGCGAATTAGCATCGAAAAATTTGTGATGGAAGGTATCCATCTCTAATCTGATGCTAATCCATCGCTAAGCTATTTAGCGACGGATTAGCGGTGAATTAGCGACGAATTTAGGTCGTCACTAATCCACAGGTTTCTTGTAGTGTCCCAATGTGGCGAAACACCCAAGAGGGGGGTTGAATTGGGTTTTAAAAATATTTGCTTCATACAATATATATTATTAGAGATGGAGAGAAAAAGATAATTCAAGACACCAAATTTATAAATGTTCGGCCAATCCCGGCCTACGTCCTCTCAACCTCACGTTTAATCCACTAAATTCACTAGCTTAACAGTGCTAGTAACCAATACAACAATTTCACACCCTTTATGAAACAACAATATTATGTTGAGGAGTCGACTCAGCATGTCCAGGAGTCAATTCTTCTACCCCGAGGATTGACTCTTCACTTTGAAAGTTGACTCTTCACTTGTGTGAGTCAACTCTTTTTATTTCAGTGAGTTGACTCAAATATAAGTGAGTCAACTCTTAAACTTGAGGGTCGACTCATTTAAACTAGTAAGTTGACTCATGTATTCACAGTCATAGACTTTGCATTCTATTCCTTTAGGGTCGACTCATCCTTCCTTGTGAGTTGACTGACTCATCCTCTTCTGAGGGTCGACTCATTATCTGTAGGATTGACTCATTCTACACAGAAAATATGGGTTTCATTTGGATACTTGAGGGTTGACTCTAATGCACTTAACGCTCGACTCTTAGAGTTAATATCTATGTATTGTGCTTGAGTCTTTCCTTGGGTCGACTCATATGCACATAAGCTCTTTAAATGATTCTTCTTCACTAGCATCAAGTTACTTTGCCAACTTTTCTCCAATAAATTCCATTGAATATGAGTAATATTTAAACACATTTTTAAACATTTTTAGTTGTATTTTGAACTTTATATGCATATGATTTAAGATCAAATCCATGTACACTTATGATTCAATTATTAGCTCTTAAAGAGTTTTGTAATCATCAAAATCAATCTAGAAGCTTAACAGTACAATTGTTAAAAACATGTGTTTTGTCGGTTATGTTTTGTTCCATCCAATGTTGAACAAGCAATCAAACACACTATGAATTATCACAAAATACATGAGTTACACAATGATTCAGTACAACAATTTTTTTTTTCACGCGGAGGCATACGAAGACCATTTTAACGAAAACAAATGTCACAAATTTCATTCTCAGGAAAATATCAGCGAAAAACTTTTATGGTGTTTTGAGAAAATTTAGTTTTTACCAAGAAAATCTTGAAAAGTCATCCATGTACATAAAAATATAAATCAAATATGAATATGGTGTTTTAATTGCAATGTTATCATGATAAAAACAAGAAATTTTCAATTGTATGTATTTTGAAAATATGTATAATATCAACCTTTAAAAAAAATCGTGAAATTGATGATAATATTCATGACATAAATAGATGAAAATTATAATGAGGAATCATGACAATTGTAGAGAAAGAACACTAGACACATACTTGTCAAATCTCTCCCTGAGCCTCCTTAGCAACATGAGATTGTCTTCCTCTACGTCCTTTATCAACTTCCCAATAAGCAAGTGTCTCTCCACTGCACCAAATCTGGTAACGTCCACCACCCTCCTCCCTTTGCCACAATCTCCACTAATATTATCACTAAAAACATGCAAATCACACACAATTTAGAGTGGTTTGGTCCAACGTAATCTCTCTCTCTCTCTCTCTCTTACACACACATGATAGAGGGGATGTCCTCCCTTCTCATTTATAATTTCAATTGAAACAAATTTTTGAAAATTTGTTGGATACAAGAGTTTTCTACTTAGGTTAGAATTTTCTTGATTACAAGAATAATTAAAAACATTTCTATTAGGAGTCTCGTAGGATGAACCAAACTTTCTTTCCTTCTTAGTTGGATAATTTTTTTTCCCTTCCTTCTCATTAGTTGTCGTGTGAGGAAGGTTTTCTTCTCTTGCAATTACCATGATAACAATTCTTGATATTGGAACTTTCTTTCATAACATTGGATCTTTCCTTTATAGCATGTGGGCCCATCTCAACATGTGAGTTGATGTGTTGTGGATCCAATGCATCATCACCATGTGGGCCAATCTCAACATGTGGAATGATATGTTGCGGATGCAATGCATCACCAACTGGATTCAAATCAATCTTTACAAGCCCTCTCAAACTAATCTCTCCAAGATTAAGCTTGTCCTGAAATATTAAAATTTTGGTTCAGGTAGAGCCTTCAAAAGAATGCCAACTATTTGATCTTCATAACATATGAATTGAACTTTGATGTCTTTTTGAGCCAGCTTCTCTCTTACAAAATGATAATCAATCTTTATGTGTTTTGTTCTAACGTGAAACACTAGATTGGCAGTTAAGTACATAGCTCCCAAATTATCACACCAAAGGATTGGAACTTATGGTGAGTCAAAACCCAAATCCTTCAAAAATTTCTTAAGCCACATTAACTCTGACATTGCACCTACTATAACTTTGTATTTGGCTTATATACTTGACCTAGCAATCATATGTTACTTAGATGAACTCCAAGAAAGCAAGTTGGATCTTAGAAAAGTGAGATATCCACTGGTAGATTTTTTATTGTCTAGACTTCCTACCCAATCATCATCAGAAAACCCTACAAGCCTGAGACTGTTGGACCTTTTAATGTGCAAATTATAATTAAGGATTTCTTTAAGATATCTTAGGATGTGTTTGACATGTATCCAATAATTCTGTGTTTGCTCATGCAAAAATGCCTTGTTAATACAGTAGGCTATGTTAGGTCTTGTAAAAGTAGCATATTGTAACGGCCTCATAAATTCTTCTGTACTGAGTAGCATTATCCAACAACTCTCTAGAAAATTTTAAAAGAGAAACATTAGCAGTAGCAAGGGTGACAACAATTTTATAATCAATTATATCAAACTTCAACAAGAGATTTGTGATATATTTTCTTTAAGTCAGAATATTTTTTTATGAATCTTGTATTACTTCTATGCCCAAGAAATATGTAAAGAACCCAGATCTTTGATAGAAAATCTTTGACCAAAAGCTTGAATAATATTTTTGACTTCTTTGTGAGAACACCCTGTTATTATAGTATCATCAATGTATATCAAAAATACATTTTTGTCTCATTTTGATGAACATGCAAACTTAGATTTGGCCAATAATTTTGAGTTTACATAAGCCTTCAAATATGAATAATAAGTGCATCCAAAAAATTTAAGATGCTCATAACCTGAAATATGTTTCAACAATAATTCTTATGGAGATTTGTCACCTAAATTTGGACTTACAAGACGATTAATCAAATAAACAACAATACAAAAAACATCAACCCAGAACTTAGTATTTAAAGAAGCATACACCAAAAGACTCATCCATGTTTCACAAACATGTCTATATTTTTGGTCAACAATTCTATTTTTTTGAGGTGTATGCGGATAAGACAACCACCTCTTTATTCCATGCTTGTTCAAAAAATCAGAAAAAAGCACCACGGACAAATTCTCCTACATCACTATGAAATTTTTTTATTTTCCTATCAAGTTGATTCTCAATTGTTGTTTTAAAGTTATTAAAACACAATAGAGCATTTGACTTCTAAACAATAGAAAAATTCAAGAGAACCTGAAATAGTTATCAACCAAAAATAAATAATAATTATATTATTCTCATGAAGGGAAGATGCAAAACCCCACAAGTAAGCATGAACGATCTCTAAGGGAGAACTAGTAAAAAATTCAGCTTTCTCGAAAGGAAACTTATGAATTTTGTCCACAATGAAACTAGAACATGAATCATAACCATCACTATCACATAATATCAACTTATCCTTTTTAATCAAATTCAATGTTCTAAAGTTAACATGTCTTAAATTACAGTGCCAAATATTCTTAGAAATTTTATGAGACACCTGAGCAAAATAAGTTTTACCAAAAGTTGCTTTATCACTCTTTTTCACCATGAAGGTGAATCGTTCATGGGTATAGTCCTCCTCTACATGGTTCTCTTAAGGGAGTAGTTTTGTCCATCTGATCCTTAACATAAAAATTGTTAACATTGAATTCAAAGAGACAATCATTATCTCGAGTAAACTTGGCAACTGACAAGAGGTTTCTCTTTATGCTAGGCACGTGAAAAACATCTAAGAGAGCAAATTAATTTCTATGAGCAGTCAAATAAATATTATCTATGCTTGCAATTGACATATTTGCACCATTGTCAACCATGACTCTTTCCTGCCCATGATATTCAGACTTGTTTACCATATTCTGATCATTTATTGGCATGTGATGTGTGGCTCCTGTATCAAGGTACTGTCATCGTCGCGAAAATTTTCCCTCTTCTCTTCCCTTGCGGGGAGAGGAAAATGCTTTCGTGAGTCAAACTTGACCAGATTTTGGAAATTGTTTTGAAATACTCGCCTCTGTTTTTTAAAATAGCGGGAAATCCATGGGATGGGGCTCGACCTGTCGGTACGAGGTTCGACCGTTTCTGCCGCCTTTAACAGGAGTAATCGAACCAAGGACCAAAAATGTGCTTGACTTAGTTAAATCATCAAAATCATGTTTTATCCTAAATGCACAGAGAATTCAGGCATGTGCTATGAAATTTTGTAAAAATGTAAGTTGGAAAAATATGATGTATGCTTAGAAAACATTTGAAGTTTGAAAAGCATTTCTCAGGAAATCAATCTCTTAGG
Source organism: Nuphar pumila (assembly GCF_984573655.1). NCBI lineage: Eukaryota > Viridiplantae > Streptophyta > Magnoliopsida > Nymphaeales > Nymphaeaceae > Nuphar > Nuphar pumila. The sequence continues at coordinate 53,862,602 of NC_143250.1, read as the reverse complement.
AAACTCAAATGAAAAGGATTTGAAATCTCGAGAAAATTTATAAAGGTTTGGGAAAATCCTGAATGGATGAAAATCCTGAGAAAATGGAAAGAGTTCTTGAGAAAAGATGATCGTTTGAAAAGGAAGATATTTGTCAAGAAAATTCTAACTTTAAAAATTTTCTTTGGAAAATGATTGAACTTCATCGAAAAACCCTTTGGAGGAGGAAAATTAAAACTTAGGAAATTGTAATCCTGAGAATATTAACCTTGAAATATTTGAAGATTGATTTTGATTCTTGAGAAAGATTGAAAGGCTCCTTTAGGAAAGGAATTTTAAGAAAATAACATTTTCCAGGGGAAATCATGGGAAACTTGATTTGGAAAATCCAACTTTGAAAATTTCAGGAGTTTCTTGAGAAATCAATTTCCCTGGAATGAAATTTTCTTAAGAAAATCATGAGAAAATAGATGATGCCATGATGCAGATGCTTTGAATGGATAAATGCACTTTGAGAAAACATCTTTTCAGGAAAATATATAATTTTAGAATTGAACTAAGTAGTATCACCACATATTCCGACTATGGCCATAAATATGCTTGTGATTTACTTAGCTAATTCTAAAATATTTGGAAAAATTGAAAGTATGCAGTGAAATTTTGAAGATAGCCTAAGAGTGTAGGCTCAATGTAACTAGTAGAAAGATGCTGAACCTGGGTTTCGTCCATATTCCGACTAGGGCAGTAAATATGTACTCTACCGAGTTCATCAACTCTCTAAAAGTTGGTGCACATGCCATTCGTGTACATCAACAGTGATTTTGAAATAAAATGCATGAATCACATAATCATGATATTGCAAAATCAAACTACATGATATGCATCCTAATCTAAGCAGAAAAGTAAATATTATTCCAAATGTACATTTTGATTGTTACATAAATGACATAAAGCTAAAAAAAAAAAACTTTCAACGGGATGTGCCTCTTCCCGACTTTTTCTGCAAATGTGGGTTAGTACAAGAAATACAACATACAAAGGGAAATGCAAGTGCCCTGGTGTTGCATAAGCGATGCAATTGGAGTGGCCGACCCATGATAGATAAATAATATTGTTTTATGAGTGAAGCATGTGCAAGTAAGTGAGATTGGCTCTTTACCAATGACATGAGTAGGAATCATTAGAGCATGCATCAATTTAGATGTTGCCTTTTCTCTTTTTATAATTTTTCTTTCCTTCCAAAATTCAAATGGTAGAAGTTGAACATGTTGCACACCAATTATTATCCTTCACATAACTAACGAGTGCTTTCCAACAAAATCAAGGCTATTATATATACAAAATAGTTCTATTTCTGTATTAACAAAAGGAAGGAAACATATAGCAGCGAGCATGACAACATAATATCAGCCAATCAAGAAACCAGATTATATTAGAATGAAATAAATAAAAAAGGAAGCAAAATAGATGCTAGAAAGGCCAATATCTAGACTCACCAATTTTGTTAGAGACTGGTTAACAAAAATATATTTCTAGGAATAATGGCATAAACTTTAAGGAATTCTTGACTTTTGGGAAATATTCTCACTATCAACTTCAGGGTTGTAAAGAAGATAAGATCATAAAGTACACTTCAGCTAGCAGTCCCGTGCCCTATGTGTGGAAAAAGAATTTCATTGTTACACTATGAATTAGCAATACAACATGCTTAAGTCAGATTTAACGTCATATGCTTTATCGTTATGGGTAAGAATTTGAATATCAAGGTATACCCTTTCATTTGCCCATCCACATGCCTTGCAATTAAAAGCTCAACTTTCAATCTTTCTATTATTTCTATATTCAAGATTTTCATGGTAATCCATCAACTCCATAGTGAAGGTTACAGATCAAAGGCCAAGGTGAATACTGTTGACCCAAAAGACAGACTCTTCAGGTCCAATTTCCTGAAGACAGAAGAGGTTGAACTTCTGCTGATTTTGGCAGCTACTTCTCTATCAAAGTCACAAAAAAAAGGAAACTGCCAGACTGAGAGAGAAATTTTTGAACTCACAGATTGTTTTGAAGTAAGCATGAGAAAAAAATGGGATAAAGTACTCCTGTCGGCCTTGATTTACTTCCAACACAGGCAACGATGTTAATGATGACTCAATGATGAATGCAACACCTTTTATAAGAGGAAAAGAGGTAAGAAGCAAAGAAGCAGACAGAAAATTTTCTAGTGTCGAGCCTGTTGAGGAGAATTTGTAGACTAGCATATTAATTAGATTAAGGGTTTACATGATCATCAAGATAGTACCCTGGATATGAGTTTACCGAAAACAGAGAAGCCTAAAGCAAATGACAAGATATCACAGTGCACAAATGACAACAACAACTACTGCAATATGTAAATAAAACATTATAACAAGTTGAGATGGAGACTTATGTCAAATTCAGAAGTTGCGCCTAGGTCCAGGGCGCTATTTTCTGTACGATAGATCCACAAGGATTTCGCTTGGGGTCATGACATGCATATGCTTTCCTTAAAAAAAAACTGTATGGATGGATAAAAGCCGATGAGATACAAGAGAGTTAGAGTTAATGTCACTATGTGAGAAAACATGGAGAATAACAGGGTTGCCAAAAGGATGGTGAGAATGATACCAACTGGTATCACCTTCACTGAGTTTGCAAAAATTAAAACGTTAATAAACTAGAAATTTGTTGCAAAATGACCTTCAATAACATGAATGGAGTTATATAATATGGTATGATGCAAATATGATTATGAAAACTCATCGGCTAAAACCAAATATCATCCTATGTCAAAAATAAAAAAAAGGAATTGCAGATTTTAGAAAATATGATCTTCAGGGGGGAGCTGATGATGCCATTGTGAGGCATCATCGCTCATCAATGCATGAGACCATCATGTATGCATACCACTTCAACCGATGAACCGAGTTTATGACCCTCACGAGATGAATGCAATGCATATTTACCCAGTTTCACAGTCATAGGTAATGAGGCAACCCTATGCTGCTGTAAAACCTTAAGGTTTAACAAAATGCTTAAATAAACAAAGTTGGGCGCATGTCTGCCCCAACGGGAACGATGAGATATAACTTCTCAGGAGGCCTGCCAATAAAGAAAGGAGGTGATTCCCTACCTGATTATGCAAACTGCACACCTCTCGGATGTTGACTTCTGGAAACTGGAGTGTTGAGATGGATCCCGGTATTCAGAATCGACAACCAAAAGGGGACCCTTCTTCCTTGTGTCTAGCAGGTTCTTTAGAACTGCCTTAAAGGAGGGTGGAAGCCGACGGTCTCCTGTTAGCCGAGATGGGAGGAGGCCCTCTGCTAGAAGAGGGGAAGAGAGCTGATGATGGGGGAAGTGGAAGATAGGGCCAAAAAGAAGAATCGTCGATGCCCCCTTCTCCCAACGGGGCCCCTTTTAAAAAAATTTCAACCTCTTTTACAGAAAAATCGGGCCTCTTGAAATCATCCGAACTGAATTTTGAAAGCATCTCCAAACAAAATTTTGAAATTTTTTGAAATTCGCCAATCGTTGAGAAGAGGATGGCGTTATTTTCTGAAGGAAAAAAAAAATTGGGTTCAAAGCTTAGGTAAAGACGGGGGTTTTCACGGTGGCTCCCTTTTGGGGTTGAAAAAGGTAAAAGAAAAGGGTGGGTAAATCGATAAAAAAAAAATTTAGGTGGTGCAACCTCAGCCGAAAATAAATAAAAAAAACAAGTAAAACAAAGAAAAATTCTTTTGAAATAAGATTTCTCTGCATGAAATTTTAGTGGGGTGCCATCTATGGGTTGGCCCACTTATTGCTTTATTAAGATAACTAGAATTGATAATTAAGTTCAGGAAAGAATTTTATACATTGGTGCCACCTCCGGATGGGCACTGTTTTGAAAATAAGAGAAATATTTGAGAATTTGAGTGTGACACTGCCTCAAGGCGGGTCCCACGTCATTTATTTGAAATAAAGGCCCAAATAATTCTTTTTGGGATCTTCATAATTGTAGGCCAGTTTAGAAAATACGCAGTAACATTTGGTTTGATTTCAAAGATTTAGAAGAAAGTGGTCATTCAGGGCAAAATTTAGAAAGATGCAGAGATTTTATGAAGACATTCAGACCCCTTTTGTAAAAACTTGAAATAAAGTCTTCTAAACTTAAAGTTGCATCCCCTTCTTTCCAACTGACAAAATTTTAAAAATCAATATAAAAAACCATCCAGATTGTTTTCCTGAGAAAACTTTTGTAATTCGCAGTCCTGGGGGTAAAATGGGAAGAATTGACAATTTTGAAAACCCAGGGGTTTGAAATCAAGTTTGAAATATTTAAAACTCGAATCTGGATTGACACTTTTGAAAATCAGGAGTTTTGGATCTCAAAATGACATGTTGTGCATTGAAATGGTATGAAATGTTTATGCAATGCTATGCAAAGACATATTTCCTGAAATGCCCCTCTGAATTAGGAGTTGGAAATTCTAGCTTCTTGTCAAGAGTAGGATTTTGAAAATTTACAGTTTGAAGATGTTTCTGAACCTAAATATAAAAAAATTGAGACTCGAGCATGGAATTTAGGACTTTTTGCAAGGTTCAATCTAAAAAAAATGACCATTTTACCCTTCATTGATTTCAGAGAACTGAAATATGCTAATTGATGGAGATATCAGGAAGGTGAGTGAAAAATTGGGGTGTTTACAGATGCCCCTCTTTGCTACTAAGCCAGCTTGTTGCCGAGCTTAGTGGCAAAGAAAAACACACCAAATTTGGGATATATATAAAATGCCTCAGTTGGAAGGATCTGACTGGGTATGAAGAAATTAGCCCGAGGAAGATGGTAGATATGAAATGGAGAATAAAAAGAAAAGATTTGCTCTGTGAGAGTGAAGTTCAGGTTTTTGCCTTTAACCTGGATGAGACAAAAAATGCTTCGTATGGAACGAAGCTCAGGTTTGACCCTTAACCTGATTGGAGAATGAAATATCTCATTGAAATGAGACTCAAGTTTGTACCCTTAACCTGATCACGCAGAAAATGGAATACCTCATCAAATGAGGCTCAGGTTTATACCCTTATCCTGATCGGGCGGAAGATGGAATACCTCATCAAAGGAGGCTCAGGTTTATACCCTTATCCTGATTGGGAAGAAAATGAAATACCTTATCAAATGAGGCTCAGGTTTATACCCTTATCCTGATCGGGCGGAAGATGGAATACCTCATCAAAGGAGGCTCAGGTTTATACCCTTATCTTGATTGGGCGAAAAATGAATGGAATCCTTGAAGGAAGAGACCATGATGGAACCTTCGGATTTTGCACAATAAATTCGACAGGGGTTTTGCAAAAGGAAAGAAAATGGGGTCCCTAAAGCTTGAAAAGAGATTGATCTTGGGCGCCTCATTTTGAGACTAAAATCAGCTTTTGAATTGGCCTTTTACGAGAAAATGATTGGTGGTTCGACCTCGAACCAAAGTGAGACTGTCTATGGTGGGACAGCGGGAACACAAGGAAGTATGCAAATCTGAGAGCTCACGCTCTCAAAGAAGGGAAGGAATTAAGTCCTTAAGAGGGATTTAAAATTGGTGTCAGGATGTATCAAAAACGGACATCAAGCTCTCACTTCACACTAGGATAGCTAGAAAATATTGTCAACATGTTGAGAATTCTGTTGTTGATTCAAAGCATTTGAAAATGATACACATTGTTGCAAAATATTCCTCTTTTTCTACCTGAAGTATTACCTCCAAACGAGATTGACTTCATTGAATCAAGGTTTGGAATCCAAATTGCTTGCGATTGACCTTTTTCAAGGAAGCTATCAATTTCCTTGATATGAACAGGAAAGAGAATTTGATATTATGAAAGCAATTGATGAAAGAATATTGATAATAGAATTTCACAAATTTAAAGAAGATTCTTGATAGATTTGGCAGCTTGATACCCTGGGAGCTTCTCTCATGATAATCTTTCTGCACTCTTTTGGCTTTCATGGGCTTCGGGAGAGTTTATTACATCATCCTATATTTTGGATAGATGTCCTGACTTTTCCTCTCTTTCTTTTTCTTCTCTCTCTTTTTTTTTTGGAAGGGTACGTCACAAACTCCTTCAACTTGGAGATGTTTTGATCCTTCTTTGACGATATTGGCTCATGGGCTGGAGATTTTTGGATGATAGCGGAAATTAAATATCTTTCAGGGATTGTCGGAAGGTTCATTGCATCTGCCTTTATCTCGACAGTGCTTTGGACTTTCCTTGGAAGGATCTATCACAAACTTCATCATCTTGGAGATGTTTCAAATCTTCTTTGGCCCCGGGGGTCTGCTCGCTTAATTTGCCTTCATCTTGACGATAATTGAGAGATCCCTTTTGTGGATATTTAATTGCTGCTTAGGTGATTTTGAGGAGACAAGGCTTGGTTGAATTCTCTCTTTTTCTAGCGCTCAAGATATTTTTACTGCCTCATCTTCATAAGAATAGTCTTTAGAGATGTGTCATAACTGCGATCAATATCAATCACCTATGGCTTTGCAATAACCTTGAATCTTCTTTTCTGACCATATCGAGGATTTATCCCTCATTCTTTTGGTTGGCCAATGAAAAGAATTTGAATTTTGAATCTCTTTTTGCAAAAGCTTTACTCTTTTGGAAGTAATGCTGAAGGTAAACTAAGGTAAAGATTTATGCAATAAAATTCTGAAATCAACAGGTAATTGATTGACAAATTGACAACATGTTCTTGAAATCCTTGGTGAAAGAGAGCATTTGAAGTCCAGCTCAACACATCCGTGACGAAAATTCTCCTCTCCTTTTCCCTGAAAAGCGAGACTCAGGCTTAGCCCTTACTTGAATGGGAAATGGAAATTACTCCTCTCTTCCCCGAAGAGGAGGTGTTTGCAAAACGAACTTTCGAAGAGAATTAAGCTTTTGTCAAAGCTCCCTAATATTAGGCTTCACTTATAGAAAGGGGGGCAATAATAATGAGGACGGAAAATTGGGTCATGAAGGAACGAGTCCATCATACTCTCCCTAAAAAGAGGGTCCTCCATGACGAAAATGACCTAGTATGAAAATTGGGGGGGGGGGGGGGGGGCACAAGAAAAGTGAGTCTCCGTCAAGCCTCTCCCTATAAAAGGATTCCTTGTATGAAATTGGAAATTGTTTTGCAAACGATTCACAAAGACGCGAGTCCCTTCAAACTCTCCCTGAAAAGGGGCTAGGTGAACGAATTGGATAGCATGTGAAAAGAGCGAGTTCCCTCGAACTCTCCCTATAAAAATGGTCTCTCGCAAGAGAAAATGAGTGAAATTGGATATTGAGATTGATTAACCCGTAGGTCGAAATTGGAAATTGAGAAATTGATTGTTGGAAATTGGGTGACTCAGAGGTCGAAATTGGATGACCTGATGGTCGAAATTGAGAATTGGTTGACCAAAAGGTCAAAATTGTGTGACCCGAAGGTCGAAATTGAGAATTGAGTGACCCAAAGGTCGAAAATTGGAAGGAAAATAATTTGAAGGGAAAACCCAAGTCGGAACTTGGTTTTTAAAAAGGAAAAAATAATTTGAAGGAAAACTTGAGTTGAAACTCTGTTTTTCAAAGAAAATAATTTGAAACAAACCCGAGTCAGAACTCGGATCTTCAAAGGAAAATAATTTGAATGAAAACCCGAGTCGGAACTCGGTTTTTCAAAGACCGACTTAAAAGTTGGATTTTGAAAATAGTACCAGTTTGAGCACTGGATTTTGAAATAATACCAGTTCGAGCACTGGATTTTGGTTCAGTATTAATGGTTGTTTTTCAATTTTGAATGACAATTAGGAATTGTGATGTGACTGTTTGTTGAAATCCCAATACTGACCAGATTGTTATTAATGCAGTTGAATGCAAATGAATGCACAAGTGTGTAAAATGAGAGATTTGTTTATCCTGCCTGCACACAGAACACAATTTTAAAATGCCCCAGTGTAACTGGGAAAAGAAAGTTTGATCATTATTGAAGAGAATGGGAAGATTACAAGGGAAAAATTCAAGTATAGAATTTTTTCAAGTGTCAAGCATTAATGGGATCTGGCAATTCTACCCCATCGACGTTGATGAGCCGATATGAGTTGCGAGGTAATGCTTCTTTGACGACATAGGGACCTTCCCAGTTTGGCGACCATTTACCGCCAGGATGATGTTTGAGATAAGTTGTGGATCGAAGCACTAAATCATTGACTTTGAATCTTCTTTCAATGACGGACTTCGCGTATTGCTTGGTTATTCTCTGGCGATAGGATTGAGCATGCTCGACTGCTTTTAGCCTTCTCTCGTCGAGCAAGTCTAGCTGTACCAGTCGCTGCTGCTGGTATTGATCGAGAGGTAGTTCCAGAAGTGATGCAAATTTCAAAGCGGGCTTCTGAACATGTAGAGGCAACATTACTTCTGTTCCATAGACCAATTCTGATGGAGTAGCATTTGTTGGAGTGCCGATAGTGGTCTGGTAGGCCCATAGTGCATCGTGGATATTCTCATGCCAGTCACAACCTATTTCTACAGTTCGTTCCAAGATACGAATTAAAATTTTGTTGGTAGCTTCTGCCTGACCATTTCCTTGAGGATAGTAGGGAGCAGAAAAATGATGGTAGATTTTGAATTTTGAGCAAAAAGTCTTCATTTTTTCTTTTTTGAAGTGACTACCATTATCTGACACGATGTCATGTGGGATGCCGAAACGACAAAGGATGCTCTTGTGAATAAAAGAGACTATGTGTCGGCCTTATATTGTGCGAAGAGTGACGACTTTTACCCACTTGGTAAAATATTCTGTTGTTGCAAGGAAGTATTTGTGGCCATTTAAAGCAGATGGAGTGATGGGACCTACGACATCGAAGGCCCACATAGAGAACGGCCATGGAGAGACAACAGATTGCAGATATGTTGCGAGAGCATGAATAGAAGGTGCATGTATCTGGCATTGGACACACTTCTTCACAAAATGATAATAGTCTTGTTGCATGGTCTTCCAATAATAACCTGCTCTGATGATCTGCTTGACAAGGGTTTGGTAGCCGATGCGGCCACCACAAATGCCTTCGTGTGCTTCTCGCACAACTTCTTTGGCTTCGTCTTTGTCTAAGCATTTGGAATACTTTGAACTGAATCTACGATGATAGAGGACATTGGCTAGGATGAAATATCGAGTAGACATACGCTGGATTGCTCACTGCTCTTTCTTTGAGAGTTCTGGAGGAAATTCACCGGTTTCTATGAAAGTTTTGATATTATAATACCAGAGCTTCTTCTTTTGCTCAGCTTGGTTTACTTGTTCTGTTGGAAGGAAGGCGGGTTGGTCAAGTCTGCCAATTTCAAAGGAGCGACAAGATTCTCCGTTCTTGAATGCCATAATGGAGCCCAGGCTAGCTAGGCTATCGGCTACTTGATTAAAATCTCTCTTGATATGGAAGAGCTGGAATTCTTCAAACTTGCTGACAAGAGCTGAAAAGATTTTCTGATAAGGAAATAGCTTCTGATCTTTCACTTGCCATTCGGCTCGAACTTGATTGACAACGAGAAACGAGTCGCCATAGGCATGCATTCTCTTGACGTTGAAGTCTAATAGAATCTTTAGACCTTGAATCAAGGCTTCATATTCGGCCATATTGTGAGTGCATTGAAAATCCAACTTGAGCGAGAATGGAATCATCTCCTTCTCGGAAGTGATTAATAAGATCCCAATGCCTATTCCAGCCATATTCTTGGAACCGTCGAAAAATAAATTCCAGATTGGAGATTGCTGGATACTGCATATCTGCTCATTTGGGAAATCATCTTCGGCTTTCACTTCTTCTGCCAGAGGAAAATCTGTCAATTGATCTGCAATCGTTTGACCTTTGATTGATTGTTGGGAGATGTATTCTAAGTCATACTGCATCAGTAAGACTTGTCATTTGGCGACTCGTTCGCTGCGAAAAGGTTGTTCTAAGATGTACTTGAGAGGATTGAGTTTAGACAGGATTTTGACTTCAGATGCCAGCAGGTAGTGTCTTAGCTTCTGACACATCCATACTAGGGCTAGGCAGTTCTTCTCTATTTGAGAGTATTTCTTTTCATAGTCTATGAAAGTATTACTCACATAATAAATGGCGTGCTCTATCAAGCTGCCTTCTTTATATTGCGCCAAGAATCCGCCGCATGCGACTTGATTGACTGAGATGTATAATAAAAGAGGTTTCCCTAATTCTGGCGGCTTCAAGATAGGAGGATTGAGAAGATACTTCTTGATGTGATCGAATGATTGCTGACACTCTGATCCCCATTCAAACTTAACTTCTTTTCTGAGCAAGTGGTTGAATGATTCGCATCTCATTGCCAAGTTGAAAATAAATCGCCGGATTAATTGCATGCGTCCCTGAAGGCTACATAATTCTTTGAGATTCGTCAGGGGTGGCATATCAACGATAGCCTTTGCTTTGGCTGGGTCAACTTCAATTCCCTTTTTGCTGACAAGAAAACCCAACAATTTGCCTGATTCGACTCCAAAAACACACTTTTGGGGGGTTAAGCCTTAATTTATAAAGAATGAGTCGCTTGAAAACTTGATCAAGAGCTTCAATATGATCTTCTTCCTCATTGGATTTTACGAGGATATCATCAACATACACATCCATGACTTTGCGCATCTGATCGTGAAAGATGATGACCATTGCTCGTTGATAGGTTGCTCCAACATTCTTGAGCCCAAAAGGCATAACTGTATAGCAGAAAGTGCCCCAAGGCGTAGTAAAAGAAGTTTTGGATTGGTCGCGGGCGGCCAACTTAATCTGATTGTAGCCGGAATATCCATCCATAAATGAGAACATGGAGTGCCCTGCTGTGCTATTGACTAGAAGATCAATGCTTGGAAGTGGATAATCATCTTTCAGAGTCATTTTGTTGAGGTCTCTGAAGTCTATGCAAATCCTCACTTTGCCACTTTTCTTTGGGACAACGACAACATTGGCTAACCAATCTGGGTAGTCAATAGTCCGAATGAATCCTGCTTTGAGCAGATCTTCAAGTTCTTCCTTGACTTGTTGTTCTATCCTGAGATCCATTTTTCTCAATTTCTGCTTAACTGGCTTAGCATCTGGCTTCAAAACGAGGCGGTGTTCGACTAATTTTGGGTCTAAACCTGGCATATCTTCATATGTCCATGCGAACACTTCTTCATGTTGCTTGAGAAAATTTGTAAGCCTTTCCTTCTCTTCCGAACTCAGACTGGTTCCGATCTGGAGAATTTTGGGATTGTCCTCTGAACCGATATTGACATCTTCAGTCGGATCTTGTACTAGAGCAGATGGTTTATCCTGTTTCTGAACTGAGGCGAACTCTGGTAATTCCTGAAGAGACTGATCAAATTCTGCATAATCATCTGACTGCTTTGCAACTTTGCCATTCTTTGTGCTTGCTTTGACTCAGTGAATTGTTGTTGACTTCTGGAAAGCCTTTGGATTGAGAACGAGCTTTTTGATTGCTCGGGAAGACATTCTGAAATTTTAGATAATAAATTTGATTCAGGAAAATTGCCCATCATAAGACAAACAATCATTTAAAAAGAACCATGCGTAAAATGGCATTAGAATTATAAAATGAGGAGATAGAGGGGAATGAGACTGATGGCATCCAGATAGACAAAGAAACTTGAAATTTTATTGATTTTGAATTGATCAAGGACATTGATAAAATTAGACATTTATTGAAAAGAATAGAAAGAAAATAATAAATGGTCCTCAATGTGCCCCTTTGACAAAAACAGTCTTCTTTGGTGAGCTTCCGCTGGAAAACCCTAGTCCTGCTCTGTGGGGACGATGCTTTTGGATCATTGGCTTGACACGACCATCTTCATTTTTGCCCAGTCCTTTGAAGGGTTGATAACCATGCTTCAGGAGTAAATCAAATCCCTTTCTTGCTTTCATGAATTGTAGAAACAACGGATGATCTTTTATAGTGCTGTAGTTGATCCAACCTCCAATCTTGAAGAATTCAGAACCTCTCCATCGGGTCATGGCTACTGTGTGCAGAGATAATTCTGGTGTTGTCTGGAATATTTCTCGACTTTCTCCGAGACTGATTTCTTCACTTTCCCTAATGCTAAGGATGTCTGCTGTAAATGATGGTCGAAGGATCATGGGCTGCGGGAGCCTTTCCTCTGGGTCCTCTCCCAATACTGTTGTAATCATTCCACCTTTTGACCATTTTACACATTGATGAAGGGTGGAAGGTACTGCATTCGCATTGTGGATCCATATCCTTCCGAGCAACAGGTTATAGGTGGGCGGTACGTTGACTACATGAAAGAGGATGGAGTGCACTGAGTAATTGATGAACACCTCCAAGAATATCTTGCCTTTAGTTGTTTGACCATGATTGTCAAACCCATAGATAGTGATAGGATCTGGAATGTATTCTTCTTCCTTAATCCATAGTGCCTTCATTGTCATTTCGGGACATATATTGAGGCTGCTGCCTCCATCAACCAGCACATGGGGTACTGTCATTCCTCTTACTCGAACGACAATGTATAAGGCATTATTATGAAAAGAGTGAGGCTTTGGAAGGTCCTCATCCGAGAAGGTGATTGGTGCATTTGTTGTGGTTGCATTCACAATTTGTGCCATGACTTCAGGTGTGGTACTAGGTTTGACTTTAATCTTTCTGAGCTCATCCAGTACTTGTTGGTGCTTGCGAAAATTCTTGGTCAAGTCCAAAATTGAAATATTGGACAAAGCAGTCAGTGGCTTTTGATTTGAAACTTCTCCCTTTTTTGGGATGGATTTGAGAAAATGTTTTGGGAACCCTGGAATTTGACTGGCTATTGTAGGCAATACTTTGACTGGCTCCGCTGACACTTTTAGCTTATCAAAAGCTGAAATTATGTCCACCTTGGTGGCTGGTGCTGCTTGTCGCAGTACTGAAACCTGATGTTGCACTTGGAGATCTTGGACAGAACATGGTTTGATGTGCTCATGAGGTAGGAATGACTGTTAAGATATTATTGCTGTGGTGTGTGGAGGAAAGGGCTGATTGAGAATATCCATTTTTTCTTCTTCTTCTCCTTCCACCAACAGATTCTTGTCAATAAGGTCTTGCACAATGTTCTTGAGAACGAATCAGTTCTCAGTATTGTGTCCCACTGTCCTGTGGAACTTGCAAAATTGGTCTTTCCACTTCCCCATAGACACAGGGGGATCAGCCAGTCTTGGCAACTTTACCATCTCCTTCGACAACATGTACTCGAGCACATCTTCGAGTGATTGATCAAGGGGGGTGAATTTTCTATCGTAGCTCCATCCTTCATGTTTAACTTTTTCACGCAGTTTCGACCCTTGATTCTGCTGAGGAGGCTTGCTGTATTAAGGAGCAGGCTTTCCTTTCTGATCACCTTTATTGTTAGAATTGCCTGCGCCGTAGCAGTAATCTTTTTTCTGCTCTTTGTAATGGTTTCAACTGTTGTTGTTGTTGGCAGAATAGGTGAAGTGAGTTTTCTTCTTTTGTTCACCTTCAGGGTTATTCTTGGAAAATGTGAAGCCTTTATAGACTCCATTCTCTACACTCAGCTCGAGCCATTCAGCTCGTTCAGTCAACTTAATGAAAGTACGGGATGGTGCAGTGGAGATTAATCCTCTCAGAGGTTGCAAAAAATTGTTGAGGATCAGTGATAGAGTATGTCTTTCTGATATAGGATCACTCATTTTATTACAGGCTGACCTCCATCTATGAATAAAATCCCGCGCCTTTTCATTTTCATTATGCATTAGATTACAGAGATGACTTTGTGTCGGGCACGCCTCTGTGTTGAACAAGAAGCGTTCAATAAACAAGTTCACAACTTTATTGAACTCCTTGAGCTCGATGGGGTTGATATGCTCAGCATACCATTTGGCAACAACTTCTTCCAAGCTGCGAGGAAAACATAGAAATAGTGCTCTGTTGTCCCTCTTGAACCTTGAGCACTCAGCAAAGAATTTGGCGAGATGGGCTTTTGGGTCGCCAGAACCGTCGAACTTGATGAATTTATGAGGAAGGTTCTCCAGGTCTTCATCACATTCTAAGCCATCATAAAAGTCCTCGCTAGTGAAGACTTTCTTGCCCTTGTCGCGGGCTTGCAGATCTTTAAGCACTCTGGCCATTTCCCTGAATTGTGCTTGCTGGGGCTCTTCTGCGACTTGACTTTTTGATTTGCGGCTTTTCCTTTGTTCTCGGCCATATTTCTGAAATTTTGAGGGCACCTCATATTCTTCATCGGTGTCTTCGGTTGAGTCTGTTTCATCTGAAATTTCCTCTGGCTGAACCTGCTTTTTGGAAGCCTTCTTATCCTTGTGCCCGTGAAACTTCTCTCTAAATGGATTCTTTTCTGAACTGGTCCCGGCATGTTCACTCATCATCTTGTTCATCATCTTTCGGAACATGGCATACATTTGTGGGTCTATGCCATCATCCTCTTGTTGCTGATCTTGACTCTTGTGGGGATCCATTTCTCCTTCAGAGGCTGAGGAATGCTGGGATGATGTGGTTCTTCTTCCTGATCTTGTCCTAACCATCAAATGCTGCGGATGCTCTCTGCAGAGTAAAGACCTGATTAGATTCTAAAGGAATTGGTTTTTGGAAGAAATATTTGCTGGAAATATAGTAGACAATTTGAAAAAGATATCCCATTACTAGGGACTGAGTCATCGCAAAAATCACGACAATTGTGTTGTCATTCTTTGAAAGATAAATAAACAACAGAAATGTGCCTTGTTACCTAGGCGAGGTCGTCAAACCACAATAGAGAGAGAGAGAGAGAGAGATAAAATTTTATTAGAATGATAAATTTTGAACTTTTATTGATCTTGACAAAGAGGTGGGGGACAAACAATTTGCCACCATTCATGATAGTCGGCAGACACTTTAGGACCAGGAAAGAATTTGAGAAAAACAAAAGAATCTCAGTCGTAGCTGGTAGAATGATATGCCCCAGACCATTGTGCGGAAGTGAGATTGAATTTCACCATAGATCCTGATAACAATCGGGCTTCGACGTACTGCTGCCTCTAAGAAAACTGTCAAACACATCGCTCCGGTTGGTAGTAAGTGCAGAAGAAGGGTCCCAACAATTTGAATCGCTTGCCATAAGCATATGTATATCTGGGAGGAGACATTGTCTATCAAAGTAATCCCATACGATGTTATCTTCTTGAATGCTATCAATCATGGACCGATACTGTGCCACTGGAAGAAGTTTTTGACCATTGTATCTGAAGAGCTTGCTCGGGCTGGAACATGCTGGAAGAACCAGTATTGAAGCGCGTAGATGCATTCTTTGACGAGAATGGATTCTTCAAGTGAGAAATGGGTCAGACCCCGATACAGGAAAGCAAGTGCTGCCATGGCTATGGAGAGACAGTTGGTCTGTCGACTTCCCCATCTTCTCATGAGCTGGATTATTCTGATATCCATGCAGCTTTGTCCGTCTGGGAAGAGGGCTAATCCTACAGTGCATAGAACCATTGCATTCTGAATTCTTTCTTTAGCTGTCCTTGATAGTAAGCTGACTTTGACGAAGGTCCCGTATTGATGATATAACTCAAGCAGGTTAACATATTCATTTCCATCTATCTGAATCAGGGGCCAGGATCGGTGGCCTGTCATACAAGCTAATGAGTCTCGGGGGTCCAAGCCCTTGACATTGATCAGGAATTGATGCTCTAATGGATCTCATGGTTGACCGGCTGGTTCTGGTAATCTCATAATTTTTGAAAGCTCATCCATTAGAATGGTCATCTCTCCCCACGGGAACCAGAAGGTACAGGTTCGTGGATTCCATCGCTCTGCCATTGCATGGATCAGGTTGCCATTAATGGTCTGCTTTCCGACTACTGATGCCACTTCTAACCCGCACTCGCTCAAATGGTTCGAGAACATTCGAGAAAAGCTTTTGAGCCATGAATAATACCACCGGGGAATGAAAGTTCTGGTGCTAAGGGCTCGATGTTCAGGACGACCTTGTCGTACTTCGTAGGAGATGTGACCTTCAGGAAAGATAGGATCGATTTGACTGGATGCCATCAGACTGAAAACAAAGAAAGACTTAGAATGAGACTTAGGAAAATATAGGAAATTTTTGAAAAATTTGCAGGCAGGATACAAAATGCAGCTGGAAAGTCGAGATCCAGTAGAACGGTAGAATGGAAAATCACCTGGAGTTTTGAAAGAAATTTGATATTTGGGGAAAATCATCCAGGGTTTTAGAAAATATCTTGTAGAAAATAAGGATATTTTGAAAAAGGCCTAATAATTTGGAAAAAAATTGGGAAGTATGAAGAACTGAAGAAATAAGATACATACAATCACATCCTGCACAAACATTTATGCACATACAACACTCCCTAAAAGGCCGACTCTAGATGCATCATTTTGAAAACAGTTGTAGGACCCTAATCCTAACTCTAGGTTCAGATCATCTTTGTCCAATCCAGTTACGCTGATATACCCGAACCGAAATCTGAGGTACGTGGCATATGATTTCAACTTTGGTTCTAATAAGGTTTTCCAACATCCTTGAGTGCCTATCGATATACTTCGGACTATGGCCCGCGGTATGTGGTAGGGGGGCGTTAACCCAAATAAGTGGCCCAGTTGTGAGGCTCTGTCCCGAACTAGGGTTCTGGAAGAGAGCCCAACAACGTGAAGATCGGGTAAGAGAGGTTTGAAAAAAATGATCACATGCAAGAAATAGAGGGCTTTAAATCCTAGAGAGATAGATTTTGAAAACTTTGAAGAAGCATACATTGTTTGCATTCATATCCTAAATTGAGGAGAGTTGTGTTTAGACCGAAGTTTATGTGAGCATGAAAATATCTCCTCAATATAGTCCTACCAAACCATGCCTAGTCTATATGCAATCAATGTCAGCTAGGTCAGAATCTAGGCTCTTAGGTTCGCATGATATCAAAAAGTAAAGAGCTGACATTTTGTGAACACAGTTTCGATAATTGAACTAAGTCAAGCACAATTTTGATCAGACAAGGACAGGTCCCATCACGGTCACCAAACCTGTCATCGTCGCAAAAATTTTCCCTCTTCCCTTCCCTTGCGGGAGAGAGGAAAATGCTTTCGTGAGTCAAACTTGACCAGATTTTGGAAATTGTTTTAAAATACTCGCCTCCATTTTTGAAAATAGCGGAAAATCCATGGGATGGGGCTCGACCTGTTGGTACGAGGTTCGACCGTTCCTGCCGCCTTTAACAAGGGTAATCAAACCAAGGACCAAAAATGTGCTTGACTTAGTTAAATCATCAAAATCGTGTTCTATCCTAAATGCACAGAGAATTTAGGCATGTGCTATGAAATTTTGTAAAAATGTAAGTTGGAAAAATATGATGTATGCTTAGAAAACATTTGGAGTTTGAAAAGCATTTCTCAGAAAATCAATCTCTTAGGAAACTCATATGAAAAGGATTTGAAATCTCGAAAAAATTTATAAAGGTTTGGGAAAAATCATGAATGGATGAAAATTCTGAGAAAATGGAAAGAGTTCTTGAGAAAAGATGATCATTTGAAAAGGAAGATATTTGTCAAGAAAATTCTAACTTTAAAATTTTTCTTTGAAAAACGATTGAACTTCATCGGAAAACCCTTTGAAGGAGGAAAATTAAAACTTAGGAAATTGAAATCCTGAGAATATTAACCTTGAAATATTTGAAGATTGATTTTGATTATTGAGAAAGATTGAAAGGCTCCTTTAGGAAAGGAATTTTAAGAAAATAACATTTTCCAGGGGAAATCATGGGAAACTTGATTTGGAAAATCCAACTTTGAAAATTTCAGGAGTTTCTTGAGAAATCAATTTCCCTGGAATGAAATTTTCTTGAGAAAATAGATGATGCCATGATGCATATGCTTTGAATGGATGAATGCACTTTGAGAAAGTATCTTTTCAGGAAAATATGTAATTTTAGAATTGAACTAAGTAGTATCACCACATATTCCAACTATGGCCGTAAATATGCTTGTGATTTACTTAGCTAATTCTAAAATATTTAGAAAAATTGAAAGTATGCAGTGAAATTTTGAAGATAGCCTAAGAGTGTAGGCTCAATGTAACTAGTAGAAAGATGTTGAACCTGGGTTTCGTCCATATTCCGACTAGGGCTGTAAATATGTACTCCACCGAGTTCATCAACTCTCTAAAAGTTGGTGCACATGCCATTCGTGTACATCAACAGTGATTTTGAAATAAAATGCATGAATCACATAATCATGATATTGCAAAATCAAACTACATGATATGCATCTTAATCTAAGCAGAAAAGTAAATATTATTCCAAATGTACATTTTGATTGTTACATAAATGACATAAAGCTAAAAAAAAAAAAAACTTTCAACGGGATGTGCCTCTTCTAGACTTTTTCTGCAAATGTGGGTTAGTACAAGAAATACAACATACAAAGGGAAATGCAAATGCCCTCGTGTTGCATAGCGATGCAATTGGAGTGGCGGACCCATGATAGATAAATAATATTGTTTTATGAGTGAAGCCTGTGCAAGTAAGTGTGATTGGTTCTTTACCAATGACATGAGTAGGAATCATTAGAGCATGCATTAATTTAGATGTTGCCTTTTCTCTTTTTATAATTTTTCTTTCCTTCCAAAATTCAAATGGTAGAAGTTGAACATGCTGCACGCCAATTATTATCCTTCACATAACTAACGGGTGCTTTCAACAAAAGCAAGGCTATTATATATACAAAATAGTTCTATTTCTGTATTAACAAAAGGAAGGAAACATATAGCAGCAAGCATGACAACATAATATCAGCCAATCAAGAAACCAAATTATATTAGAATGAAATAAATAAATAAGGAAGCAAAATAGATGCTAGAAAGGCCAATATCTAGACTCACCAATTCTGTTACAGACTGGTTAACAGAAATATATTTCTAGGAATAATGGCATAAACTTTAAGGAATTCTTGACTTTTGGGAAATATTCTCACTATCAACTTCAGGGTTGTAAAGAAGATAAGATCATAAAGTACAGTTCAGCTAGCAGTCCCGTGCCCTATGTGTGGAAAAAGAATTTCATTGTTACACTATGAATGAGCAATACAACATGCTTAAGTCAGATTTAACGCCAGATGCTTTATCATTATGGGTAAGAATTTGAATATCAAGGTGTACCCTTTCATTTGCCCATCCACATGCCTTGCAATTAAAAGCTCAACTTTCAATCTTTCTATTATTTCTATATTCAAGATTTTCATGGTAATCCATCAACTCCATAGTGAAGGTTACAAATCAAAGGCCAAGGTGAATCCTGTTGACCCAAAAGATAGACTCTTCAGGTCCAATTTCCTGAAGACAGAAGAGGTTGAACTTCTGTCGATTTTGGCAGCTACTTCTCCATCAAAGTCACAAAAAAAGGAAACTGCCAGACTGTGAGAGAAATTCCTGAACTCACAGATTGTTTTGAAGTAAGCATGAGAAAAAAATGGGATAAAGTACTCCTGTCGGCCTTGATTTACTTCCAACACAGGCAACGATGTTAATGACGACTCAATGTTGAATGCAACACCTTTTATAAGAGGAAAAGAGGTAAGAAGCAAAGAAGCAGACAAGAAATTTTCTATTGTCGAGCTTGCTGAGGAGAATTTGTAGACTAGCATATCAATTAGATTAAGGGTTTACATGATCATCAAGACAGTACCCTGGATATGAGTTTACCGAAAACAGAGAAGCCTAAAGCAAATGATAAGATATCACAGTGCACAGATGACAACAACAACAACTACTTTAATATGTAAATAAAACATTATAACAAGTTGAGATGGAGACTTATGTCAAATTCAGATGTTGCGCCTAGGTCCAGGGCGCTATTTTCTGTACGATAGATCCACAAGGATATCGCTTGGGGTCATGACATGCATATGCTTTCCTTAAAAAAAAATTGTTTGGATGGATAAAAGCCAATGAGATACAGGAGAGTTAGAGTTAATGTCACTATGTGAGAAAACATGGAGAATAACAGGGCTGCCAAAAGGATGGTGAGAATGATACCAGCTGGTATCACCTTCACTGAGTTTGCAAAAATTGAAATGTTAATAGACTAGAAATCTGTTGCAAAATGACCCTCAATAACATGAATGGAGTTATATAATATGGTATGATGCAAATATGACTCTGAAAACTCATCGGCTAAAACAAAATATCATCCTATGTCAAAAATAAAAAAAAGGAATTGCAGATTTTAGAAAATATGATCTTCAGGGGGGAGTTGATGATGCCATTGCGAGGCATCATCGCTCATCAATGCATGAGACCATCATGTATGCATACCACTTCAACCGATGAACCGAGTTTATGACCCTCACAAGATGAATGCAATGTACATTTACCTAGTTTTGCACTCATAGGTAATGAGGCAACCCTATGCTGTTGTAAAACCTTAAGGTTTAACAAAATGCTTAAATAAACAGGGTTGGGCGCATGTCTGCCCCAATGGAAACGATGGGATATAACTTCTCAGGAGGCCTGCCAATAAAGAAAGGAGGTGATTCCCTACCTGATTATGCAAACTGCACACCTCTCGGATGCTGACTCCTGGAAACTGGAGTGTTGAGATGGATCCCAGTATTCAGAATCGACAACCAAAAGGGGACCCTTCTTCCTTGTGTCTGGCAGGTTCTTTGGAACTGCCTTGAAGGAGGGTGGAAGCCGACAGTCTCCTGTTAGCCGAGATGGGAGGAGGCCCTCTGCTAGAAGAGGGGAAGAGAGCTGATGATGGGGGAAGTGGAAGATAGGGCCAAAAAGAAGGATCGCCGATGCCCCCTTCTCCCAACGGGGCCCCTTTTAAAAAAATTTCAACCTCTTTTACAAAAAAATCAGGCCTCTTGAAATCATTCGAACTAAATTTTGAAAGCATCTCCAAACAAAATTTTGAAAATTTTTGAAATTCGCCAATCGTTGGGAAGAGGATGGTGTAATTTTCTGAAGGAAAAAAAAAATGGGGTTCAAAGCTTAGGTAAAGACGGGGGTTTTCACGGTGGCTTCCTTTTGGGGTTGAAAAAGGTAAAAGAAAAGGGTGGGTAAAACGATATATATATATATATATATATATATTAAGGTGGTGCCACCTCATCCGAAAATAAATAAAAAGAAACAAGTAAAACAAAGAAAAATTCTTTTGAAATAAGATTTCTCTGCAGGGAATTTTAGTGGGGTGCCATATATGGGTGGGCTCACTTATTATTTTATTAAGATAACTAGATATGAAAATTAAGTTCAGGAAAGAATTTTATACATTGGTGCCACCTCCGGATGGACACTTTTTTGAAAATAAGAGAAATATTTGAGAATTTGAGTGTGACACTGCCTCAAGGCGGGTCCCACATCATTTATTTGAAATAAAGGCCCAAATAATTCTTTTGGGGATCTTCATACTTGTAGGCTAGTTTAGAAAATACGCAGTAACATTTGGTTTGATTTCAAAGATTTAGAAGAAAGTGGTCCATCGAGGCAAAATTTAGAAAGATGCAGAGATTTTATGAAGACATTCAGACCCCTTTTGTAAAAACTTGAAATAAAGTCTTCTAAACTTAAAGTTGCATCCCCTTTTTTCCAACTGACGAAATTTTAAAAATCAATATCAAAAACCATCCTGATCGTTTTCCTGCGAAAACTTTTGTAATTCGCAGTCCTAGGGGTAAAATGGGAAGAATTGGCAATTTTGAAAACCCAGGGGTTTGAAATCAAGTTTGAAATATTTAAAACTCGAATCTGGATTGACACTTTTGAAAATCAGGAGTTCTGGATCTCAAAATGACATGATGTGCATTAAAATGGTATGAAATGTTCATGCAATGCTATGCAAAGACATATTTCGTGAAATGCCCCTCTGAATTAGGAATTGGAAATTCTAGCTTCTTGTCAAGAGTAGGATTTTGAAAATTTGCAGTTTGAAGATGTTTCTGAACCTAAATATAGAAATTTTGAGACTCAAGCATGGAATTTAGGACTTTCTGCAAGGTTCAATCTCAAAAAAATGACCATTTTGCCCTTCATTGATTTCGGAGAACTGAAATGTGCTGATTGATGGTGATATCAGAAAGGTGAGTGAAAATTTGGGGTGTTTATAGGTACCATGAATAGTCATGCATACTATTTAATGTCATTGCTGCAACAGCCTTAAGAATATTATAATATGTGTGTGTTGTGTGATTCTTATATCCACATAAATGACATACCACTTGGCCATCTCTTTGGCCATGATCACATTGAGGGGCTCTTGGATGCCACTTGTCATCTCTAAAACTCAAATTCTGAAAAAGCTTAGAAGAAAGGGTTAAAATGGTTAACCCCTTCTTCCACGGGCTCCACGACCTCGATCACACCCTCTTTGAGAGAAGAAGAAAATTGAAGATGTCTCAACTTGCTGAGGAGGCTTGGGATTTTACATTTGAAATCTCTTTTCTTGATTAAGTAAGAGATCGAAATTTTCAACAAACTTGGCCAACTTATTGAGAGCAGAGGTGATAATTGTGATAATAGTTATCTCATAATATCTGGTTAGACCATTTAACTTATATTGAACCAGATCTCTATAAAAAATGGGTTCATCAACAATATATAGAGAATCCATAATAAATTTAACATGATTTAAATATTCTAACCATTGTCTTATCTTCCTTCTTAATATACTGAAGATCATGTTTCAATTATAGGATTCTGAGACTTGAATGAGATGTGTAAGATTGTTCTAATATAATCCATGCATCTCAGGCAGAGGTGATCCTAATGATCTGCCCTAACACGACCTTCGTAATAGTAGCTTTAATCAAACTCAATGTGAGTTGGTCAACACACATCTAAATAACATACTCAGGATTGGGCTTTGAAAGCTCACATTCTCTAACAAATTGACTTAGCGCAAGATAAGATCTATCAACATATTTGATGGGGTCTTGGCTAAACATAATAGACTCAATTTATGAGTGCCATAGGAGGTAATTGTTTTGCTCCAGCTTGACAGACACTAGGGAGAAGAATGTGTTCCACTGAATGATCAGATTGGGAGCAAGGGAGGAAGTGTTGAAATTTTTTTTAACTTTAAACAATGAAAAATAATATTTTTCATGCGAGGGTTGAAAGACTCATGAGCGGGTTATAGGTATGAATCAACAACGTAAAATCAAATAACCATTCATGAATCATTTATGAAAACCAAAATAATTTATATTTTTAAAAGTAGTCATTCATAAAATGCAGTAAGATGGATAAAAGGGACAAAGTTGTAATTACACAAGCACTTAGGCTCAAAATGAAATAAAATCTTAAGTCTAGCCCTGGATTCTCAGAAGTTTTGGTTCTCGATGTCGCTCATGTATCTCGTCATTCATTGTCTAGCATATCAATCACCTAAAATCTCTTTAAAGTGTGAGACTTGTGAAAGTATGGTAAGTATACACCAATTTGAGGTAATTATATAACATTAAAATATACATTTCCATATAAGATGTCATAAATCATCACGGCATGATATAATTCTAATATTGTTTATCAAGATATAAAATAGTTTAACATAAAATAATATGACATGTTTCTAAGCTAACAACTATGAAGAAACATGCAACTTTATTCAGAATATAATTATGCATTGTCAGGACATATTTTCATTTTAAGACTTGTGTGAATAAGGTCTATGTTTCTCTTGATTACAGTCCCCTCGGGTACACAGGAGAACGACCACCTCAAACAGTCATGATATTCTGCAGGTATATTATTCATGAGTTATAATTTATCCGAGTGTCTGACCGAATAGAACCAAAGTAGGCAGTCTGTATATGCATCTTGAACTAGTTGTAGTAGTTGAGGATCTATCACCTAGGATATATTGATAGCCTCAATATCCTAACCTCTAAGTGATTGGAGACAATTAGGATGCCTTGCTCCCATAAACATAATATTGTCACTAGCGACTTATACGTCCTACCCTCCAGGTTGACCATAAATCTGAACGGGTTACAAGGTTCTTATTGTAGGGTTCTGTTAACATATATGCCTCACATCACATGCATTAACATTAAAATATAATTATATGTGAATTATAATCTTTCTCATAAATCGACATATGTGGATCCAATTATAACAAATTTTATGCGTGTATCAAGTGACTGAGAAAGAGAGAGAGAATCGAGAGACTGAGAGAGGGAAAAGAGAGACTGAGAGAGAGACATAGATTAGAAAGATTAAGAGAGGGAACAAATAGACAAAGATATAGATAAGAAAGATGGCGAGAAAGGGAGAAGAGGGGGTTGTGGCCTTCTCTGTAAGGCCCGCGATATTTTTGAGAAAATGCAATATATGATGTGATTCAGTGATAGAATTTCTTGTATGATTACGAGGTTTTACATATAATTATATGTATACATATATATATAGGTATATATATATATATATATAGGTATATATAAAAAACCCTAATGTATACACATATAGATATATAAGATGTACGAAGTGATATGAATGCCATCTATGATGCACTAGTTGTCGAAAACCCTAAATGTAATTCAAAATGCATAAGGTTAATTGGATCTTGAACAGAAGAGATAAATGATGTAAAAACCTTATTATTTCATGTGAATTAGTGGAGGACGTATCTTAATATAATAAGGGTCATATCGAAGATGAATTTCGCAATGATATAAATTAAAAATATACTTTGAGAGATTTAGTTATAATTGAAGATTTAATTGAAATTTCATTCATTTATGAGCATAAATCTAACTAGGGGGTTGACCCAAGCCCTTGGTCGACCTTTGCTCTTGCTTTTGGACGACCCTGACCACGAAGACCAGCTGGTCAAGTTGACCAGCTGGGGCGGTGGCATTCTTGTCAGGAGTGGGGCAAGATCCAAAGGGAGGGCCACGATTGGCCCTACCCATAGCTTAGGCCTCATGATGATGCATGGGGCATCATCATGAGGTTGGGGCGCCATTCCAAGTGAATGCATGGGGCTGCGCCCCATGGGATTTTCAAAATCCAAGAAACCATTTTCAAGAAAGAAGTTTTATGAGGGGTGAGCCCTCATTGGGTGCATGGGGCGGCAGCCCCATGGCGCCCCATGGCACATTTGAAACTTTTTTTTTGGCCTTTCAAATTCTAGAAGTCGAGTGGCATGTTTGGGCGGCCATGCATGGCAATCACCAGATTGCCATTGCATAGAGGGGTGTAGAATCACCCCAGCCCTCCATGTTTTCCAACCTAATCCTAACTGTCCATTATGTCCCCTCTCCATACTTAAACCTTCAAGAAAGAGAGAGAGAACCATTGACGATTTCTCTCTCTCTCTCTCTCTCTCTCTCTCTCTCTCTCTCTCTCTCTCTCTCTCTCTTCCTCCTCCTTCCCATTCATCCTCCTTTCTTTTTCTCAAAACCGTGTGGGGTGAGTGATCTAAGGGTGTGGACACCATACTCGTGGAGCTCCTAACCACTTCAACTGAATCGTCTCCTCCTTCTTCATCCGGAAACCCTAAGGTGAAGCTTCAACCTCGTGTTTTCATTTTCTTGGAAAAAAAATTGTATATACTTGGAACATGAAACCAAGAGGTCGGTTGCATTAGTGGCATGCATGGCTCTTGGTGGATTTAGAATTGCATTTTTTTTTAGCGTTTGAGCGATGGTATAGCCCCGAGTGACTAGTCGTTACTCTGACACGTATTTTTATAGGAGTTGAGGCATCCTTTGACCTTCAGTCACTCAGAGTTAGGGAGGTCGAGGTGACTTTTTAAGGTACCTCACTACTGCAGTAGTATGAATTGCAATCATTTACCTATGCATGAGTTTTCTCTCAACTGCGGCTGCCTCATGAAGTTTGACTCGGTCTGTAGCGCCCCCGGTTACCACATTAGAATTTGAATAACAAAGGCCGGGTGCATGTCTCACAGAATGAGAGGTTCCTTCGCATACCCGAAGGAGTAATCAGAAGAATATAATTACTAACAAATCACAACTAACTTACTTTAGTAGTTCCTTTACTTGCTTACGTTGCTACCGTTCTCGTACTGCCTTACTTGTTGCTCCTTAGTTACTCGTCATTCAGTAGTTGTTTAGATTCTTGTTCTATTAATACTGCCTGTTACACTTGTTATTTTCTTGTTACTTAGATTTGTAGCACGTGCACTTCTTGACACCTGCACATATATTTTTTGCTTTACATGTTTCCATGATATATGCTTATTTTCCTTGAAAAGTGGATATATGATGTTGTTGTTCTTCACCAACTCGCAAGAGTTTTGACCCCGTTTTATGGAGATGCAGGTGATGAGTAGGCACAACTGCGATGTGACAGTGTACAGTCTAGAGGCTTGGGGACCCACACTTAGCTGCAGATCCTGGCTCCTTTTTGGTTTTGGAGTTTGAGGGGATTTTCCTCTCATTTTGAGAGATTGTGAGAATTGTTGTATATTGTCTCATTTTGAATATTAAACACTTTGGTACTATATAAATCTTGGTCATGATTTTGTAAGTATCACATACTATGGCCCGCTCAGACTTGCGGCATTTTTTCTTTGTTTACCCCTTTCCTTTTGTCTTTCCGTTGTTTGTCATAAAACACTTAAAAAAAATTCCTCAAAAAAAAAATCAAAGGATTCTTCCAAGGTCGGGGTTTGGGGTGCCACATTCTCTCCCTCCCTGCCCTTTTTATAGAGGAAGGCACTCAACGGGGGAGGTGAACCTCGCCTTTCTCGGACTGCAACCGATGGAGAGGTGGCTCCCGCCTGTGAGGCGTAGGAGATACGATCGAACGGGCAACAAGAGTGGTGACCTTGTCGTCTGTGTAATGAGGGAGGGGACGAACCCCCATCCCCTCAGGCCCAACGAAGGGCACCCTGGTGCCCTTGAGGCCCTGCTTGGTCAAGCCAGCAGTGGTCGTCAAGCCACCATGGTGGCCTCCGAGTGGCATGGTGGTCGCACCCACCTCCAGCTCATCATGTCAACGGCATGGTGGTGTGGGCGGCGTGGTTGGTTGGGGTGCCACCGTGGTCATGGTTGTGGGGTATGTGAGAAAAGAGGAAAAAAATAAAAAACAAAAAACAAATTTAAAACCTTAGATTTTATAAGGTTTGAGATGAAAATGAAAGGGGTTTTGGGTTTGGGTCTCATTTGGACCCAATCCAAATGATTTACCGGGATGGGTAGCGAGGGTGTCATGTATTGGATTTGATGAGACCCAAATATGAGACCTATCTGGGTCTCATTAAATCCAAACCTGATTTCTTATTTGTTATATATATATCTTTAACAAAAAAGTTATTAGCATCAAACTGAAATAAACAATTATTATCTCCAGAAAACTTAACTGCAAACACTAGATTTCTCTTAATAGAGGGAATTTGAAAAACATTTGTTAACTTAAAATACTTACTTCCATGTTGCAAAGATATATTACCTGAATTGGAGATAGGCAAATAGGAACCACTTTCTACCATAAAACCATTTGTCTCATGATACTTACTCTTGTTTGTTATACTCTGATCTTCTGAAGTAACATGGTATGGGGTTCGAGTATCGGGTTACTACACAGAATCTTGCGTATTATTGAATGTCATGATAGTGAATGCTTTTGTTATGTCATAGCATGTGTGGGCCATATGATTTTTGCGAATACAAAACTAGCAAATGATCTGACTATCCCTCTAGTGACATTGGGATGCCCAAGATTGTCCTTGACGATTTTAGAAATTCTCAAAGAAGATATTAAAATGTTTCCCTCTTTATCTACTATCGTGACTACCACGACCTTTGTTGGCGTGCGCCCTCTTTGTGAGAAAAATGTGGTGTTTGATGATTCAATTGGTTGGAGAGACTTTAGATTCAACATTAAAGTTTTTTTTCTTGATTTAAAAGTAAATAAAAAATCTCAAAAAACTTAGGCAACTTATCGAGATGATAAGTAGTAACTGTGGTTATAAAACTTTCATAATCTCAAGAGAGACCATTCAAAGTGTATTGAACCAAGTTTTCATCAGAGACAAGTTTATTAATTAAGCACAGAGACTTGATATGATTCAGATACTCTGACAGACTTTTTCTTCTTTTTTACATTCTGTAAGTCATGCTTCAACTAAAGAATATGAATATTCAATTGAGATGCATAGGATTAATGTTCTAATGCAATCCATGCATCCCTGGCAGATGGGACACAAATAATCTTTGCCAATCCAACTTCTGTAATTGTAGCCTTAATCCAACTCAATGCGAGTTGGTCTACTCATTTCTATAAAATAAATTTTGGATTTGGTTTTAACATTTCACCTTCTTTGGTATATAAACTTGATGCAGGACTATACATCATAGACTAGATCTGGGAACGCCACAATAAATAATTGTCATAGAGAGGAAAACGTGTTCCATTGAGTTGCAGGGTTGGGACTTAGAAAAGATGAGTTTGCTGAACTTGATCACAATTTTGCAAGAGCTAGGCTTGGCTATGATACTATGAAAAAATTTCAAACACACAATTTTTGAAAAGGCACATGCGCAGAGTGAAATACATTTTACGTGGTTAAGTCTATATCGTGACCTAGGTTCACGAGGAAACACACTCTCGCTTTCTTTCTACTTTGACCTAGAGAGGGAGGATAATACCTTTATTTAAAAAAATCACATCTTATTTGATTAAGTCGCTTACTAATACAATCCAGCATGGGAATATATGGCTTTACAATTCTTAAGCTTCTTGGAGTCCATACAAGATCGATTTTCGTGATGGAGAGGGGTTTGACTGGGCATCCCACTTGAGGATAAGGTCTTCTAATTAGGAGTCTCAATATGAAGAGACCTGGGAATCATTGTCTCTCTAGGATTCATCATATGGACTTTGTACCCATGTTGGATCCTGGATCTGGGCAAAAGTTTTCTGAATCAGATGAACGCAGGTTTGTTTCCTTAACAGATATTTGGGCTACACCTTGATGGTTCAGATACCCAACCAGTTGACAGCCCTAACTTTTTTACATCGAAAAAATTAGGCTGGTCAACTGGTCGGATATCTGACCCATCAAGGTGTATATAAACTGACCCAATTATCTAGCTGTCAGATTCATGTTTCAGGTTTGGGTTTTGTTGACTCAAGAAAACGAAATATCAAACCAAGATTCATATAATTTATAGAGCCTATAAAACATTAAAAAATACATAATAAATGTGCGAGTCAAGCCGGGTCGGGTTGGATATTTAATAAAAATCACAGCCCAAACTGACCCACATGTTACTCTTTATCCCTGCTATTATATCGTCATATATTCCAGAACCACTTTTATTCTGATCGGCACTTGGATGCACAGTGACAAACGTTAAAAAACGGCAAAATCTCGTTTTTCAAAAACTTGCGAGAATTTGAAAATTTTTCATAAATTTTGTGTTTTTTTCAGCAAAATCTAGGCAATAAAAAATTTAATTAAAAAATATAAAAAATATTTTTTTATAAGAAAATATTAATACAAATTATTTAAAAATAAAAAATACACAGTTTTTTCATGATAAATACCTGTTTAAAATGTAAATACCGCGTTTAAAACATGGTTTTATGTTTTTTCATAAATCTCGCACGAATTTACTGTTTTAAACTTTCAGGCAATTTCTCGTGATATTATCGCGAGATTTTTCATAAATCTGGCGATATTTGTCACTATGCTTGGATGGGCCTTTACTTTTATTACTGACGGCATTCGTGATCTGGATGGGTAACAAGTGTAGCTTTAGTTATTTTCTTGTACCGAATTTTTGTTGTTGTGATATTTACCAATGTATCGGTTATTTAATGAAAAATTTGTCACTCTTTTATTTTTTTTATATTTTGAAATTTGAATTGTTAATTTATTTTTACAAATATTATTGTGTGTTCTAATTAATTAATTTTTACAGATGTTTTGACAATAACTACTCAAAAAGATGAAAACTTCTAATTTCTAACAAAAAAATTGACCGACTTAGTTTGCCTTGTTAGACTTTCGTCGCCTGCAAGGGCACGTTAAAAAAGTCATTGTAAGTGGGTTGTCAATGGGTTAGGTATGACCCTGTCTCCAACCGTACTGGATTCAGTAGAGTTGAAGGTTTGTAAAAAAAAAGGAGTTAAATTAGTCGCGCTGGTTCATATTTCTCCAAGCATTTTTTTTTATATATTTATACGGAAAAACCGTCCCAAGAAGCAGACCTAGCCGCGCTGGCTCTGCTGGACGTACTTACGATCTTAGTGACAAACGTTAAAAAAGGCAAAATTTCGTTTTTCAAAAACTTGAGAGAATTTGAATTTTTTTAGTAAATCTCACATTTTTTGGCAAAATCTTGGCAATAAAAAAAAATTATAACAAATATTTTTCATAAGAAAATATTAATAAAATTTATTTAAAAATAAAAAATACATGTTTTTTTTTCAATAAGTAGCCGTTTAAAACGTAAATACCGCGTTTAAATTGTGGTATTTGTGTTTTTTCATAAATCTCGGAATATTTTGAAATCTCTTGAGAAATTGTCGTTTTAAACTGTTAGGCAATTTCTCACGATATTTGTCACTATGCTTATGATCACTGTTCTGGCAATGTAAAACTTCATGGGCTTACTCCTTGCCCCAGGAAGTAGCCACACTTCGGGCTTGCGCAAGGGGGTGATGCCCATGGGATTTGGACCTAGACCGCCTGCCTAGCTGCCTAGGCCCCATCGGACTACACCAAACCCTTTTGGGGCTTTATCCAAGCATTTGAAGTGCAGGATTTGGAGAGGAGCAATTAAACGCTTGCTTAAGAGTAGTGTTAGACATCGGGTCAGGTCGGGCCGAGTCTAGTCAAGCTGAATCTATTAGAGCCCGACAAACCTGGGAGAAGGCCTGATCCACAGCTAGCCCAAGCCAGCTCTTATCAGGCTTAGGTTGCATTTCTTATAGGATTTCAGGCCCAAAATTCAGGACCATCTATATGGATAACGGGGATGGTCAGGCTCCACTAAAATGGTACTTTATGCAGAATCAGGCCCCAGCCAGCTTACTGTTTGGGTCAGGCCAGGCCCCGGTCTTATTGGGATTCAGCCCAGCCCCCGTTTAGGCTGGATGTCTACTCTTAATTAAGGGCAGAAATGAACAGGCCAGGTAGTAGTGCTGGTAAACAAATCGATCAGCTCACGGTTGGGTCGGTTTGACTCAACTGCCCGTTTATGATTATCAAGTAGGTTTAGATCTAGGAGCAACTCGATAGTGTAACATACTGATCACGGACAATGGGTGATAGGCGCACTGGCAGGGGACAAAGTCTCCACCCTTGCCCCGTCTCAAAATTTTGCCCTCCATCCCCGCACGGGTTTTGATTTTAACGTCCATCCTATGATCGTTGCAAAAAAAATTTTCTTTTTGTTTCTTTTTAAGAGAAAAAGTGAAAAACTCTCGCAAGGTCTCACTTGACATTTTATAAAGATGTTTTAAAACTACTCGCCTCCGTTTTGAAATTTGCGAAAAAACGAAGATACGAGATTCGCTCGTCGGTATGAGGTTCAACCGTTCCTAGCGCCTTTACCAGGGGTAATTGAACCAAGGATCAAATTTATGCATTTAACTTGCCGAAATTTGTCTAAGAAATTATTCTAAGTCCTAAATGCACATTGAATCAGGCTTGTGCTATGATTTTGAATTTGAGAATGTGTATGCTTTTGAAAAATATTTTTTTAAAAGTCTGAATCTTCCAACTGATTTTGAAATGCATTCAAAGTTAAGTCTTGAAATTTGATATTTGAATTGAGTTTAAGCTAGAAAATCAAAATTCTAAGTTTGATTTCTGATATGAGAATTGAATTTAGAAATCAAACTTAGAATTGCATTTGGAATTTTAGAATTTTGAAGTTTAAAAAAAAAAAAAACTTGAAATTCGATTTGAAATAAAATTAAGAATTGAAATGAAATTCCAAGTTAAGAATTGGAGTTTTTGGATGAAAATTTCGAAATTGGATTTGAAAATGAAAATAGAATTTAAAACTTGGAATAAAGATTAAAATTTAATATGTGAAATTGGAATGAAATTTAAAGTAAAAGTTTGAAAATTGAAAATAAAATCAATATTTGAAATTTGAAAATTGAAATTAAAACATGGAATTGAAAATAAAATTCAAAGTTTAATTTTAGAAAATTGAAAAAAGAAAATTAGAAATAGAAATACGAATTGGAAATTAAAATAGACATTTGAATTAAGAAATGAAATTTATTTTGAAAATTACTTGGAAATTCAAAAATAACTTGAATAATAATTTTTGAAAAAGAATGATGCAATTTTATCCTAAATGATGAATGTATTTAAAAAAATTTGTTTAAAATTTGAATTAAAATCAAACTTCATTCTTTAATAGAATTAAAACAAGATTAAAACTTTAATATATTCATGACTATGGTCACAAACATATTCTAATTTTAATCTTTATCTAAATTCCAATAAAGAATAAAATGAATTCTTGTGCCTTTATAGAATTAAAACAAAATTAAATTTTTGTATATTTATGACTATGGCCACGAATATACTTTGATTTAATCTTTATTTTAGATTCTAATAAAGGAAGAAAATATATTTTGAAATATGATGATCTTTTAAAATGAATTGTATTTTAATAAAGAATAACAATTTTAAGTATTATTGATATCCAGACTATGGCCCTGAATACGAACTTTACTTAACATTATTTATCTTTTATTAAATGGTGCACATGTCATTCGTGTTTCCATAGAGTTTTTTAAGAAATAAAAAAAATATGCAATAAATTAAAATGAAGAAAATCAAACTAAGATGCTCATTCATTCTAAACTAAGTATAAAGTAAAATTTTTAATTAATGTATTATTATAATACTTGAATGAATTATATTAATTAAAAATAAAAGAAAATAAAATCCTACTAAATGAACAAACATGTTAGAAATAAATGTATGCATTTATGAATTTTCTTTAATTATAGAAAAAATGAAGAAAAATCCAAGATTTGTCAATTTATGCCCCGAAAAATAAAAGAAAAATCCGTAAACATGTCAAAAAATTATGAAATTTTATGTAGATAAACTATAACTAAAATTAAAGAAAATCTTTTTTCTAAAATTTGAAAATAAGTTTTCATTAAAGAGAACACATCAAAACAAGTTGAAATGAAGCTTGAGAAATGCTTAAAAGGGCAAAATGATAGTGTTCCGACTTTTGCTTAGAATCGATTATGAAATCTTTTTAAAAATTTTTGAAAATTTAGGAAGATAAACTAGACATGTAAAGGAGAAATTTTCAATTTACAGATATAAAAAATGATCGTCCATGGAGGATATCTCATCTGATCAAGTTGATCAAAAATCTGTAAAAGCCTGTGAAAGAAATTTCAATAAGTTTTTAATTTTTGATCTAAATGACAGATGAAAACTCAATAAAAAATTATAAAAATTGACATGCATAAACTAAACATTATAAGGAGAAAACTCTTTTTTTACAGATCTAAAAAATGTTCTCCCATTAGGAAGATATGAATGCAACAAGTTGGTTTTAAGTCAAAATCATGCAAGTAATTGCAAATATGCAAGGTTTCAACTTAAAATACAAAAGAAATATAAATATTTTATAGAAATAAATAATAATTTACATGAAGAAACTAGGCATACATATAAAAATGATCCTTTTTACAAATTATAAAAATGATCTCTCATTAGGGAGAAATCATTGAAACAAAATGGGCTAAAATTTAGACCATAAAAGTGATATAGTAAAATATATTTCCGGTGTTTGGCCACAAATAGATATTAAAACACCATATAAATTGATACAAATTTATGTGAAAAAACTAGACTCAATGCTAAAGATTTACCTTTTTACAGATTTGAAAGATCATCTCTGTTTAGGGAGAAATCACTCAAACAAGTTAGTCAAATTTCAGGGAAAATCCGGACAAGGCTAAACAACATGGTCCGAATATCAAATTTTTTGAGGAACCAAACCATATTAAAATGATCTGATTTTTGGTGTGGATTCCAAAAAAATATTAATAAAAATGTTGTAAAAAAAATAGATCAAAATAAGACCTAATTATATGCAAAATAATGAAGGCAAAAATGGACCAAAATTGAAAATATCATCTCAACACTATTGAATGCAATAGAATATCAAAATGGATTGATTCAATGATCAAAACGTGAGATCTATCATTCTAGATCATTGATGATAATAAAAATGATATAAAAACATACAGAAAAGTATATAAAATAAAATTAAAGGCATTGGGGCATAAATTGAAATTGATTTTTCCCATAGAATGTAGAATTTGATCTATTGAAGATCAAATCCTAGTTCTAAATGGCTAAAATGAAAATGCATAAAGTAAAAATAAATTTGAATGGATCAAAGCATAGAAAATAGAAATTTACATGAAATTTGAACTAGATCTACATTACTATTACATGAAATTGAAAGAAAATGCAAGAAAGAAGGGAAGAAGAAGAGGGGGGCAATTTTTGAGAAATTGAAAGAAATAGAAAGAAAAGAGAAAATTCAAAAGAGAAGGAGAGAGATGGCCTACCTTGGGCTTCTTCTTCTTTGCTCTAGCCACCAAGAGAGCCAAGAGAGAAAGATGAAGTAAAGAGAGAGAAGAAGAGAAGAGAAAGAAAGAATTTATTTGATTCTCTCAATTTCTCAAACTTCAACTTGTTGAGAAGAGAGACCCCCAAGGGGTCTATTTATATTTTGAGAATGGGGTTGGTTTTTGCAAAACTTTTGATATAGGACTAAAAATCTTCAGCAAGAGTGGTGCCAAGCCCATGTGGGCATTTTTCTTTTTTTTTCAAATGGGCAAAAATGCCACTTTATAAAAAATTTGACACATGGCACCCCTTTTGCAAGTGGGTGCCCATGTGGGTCTTTTTCATCTTTTATAAATGGGTAGAATGGGTCATTTTCATCTTTTACAAATGGCATCACCATGTGGGTTTTTAAAAGTGATGAAGGTTTTTAAAGGTTTATTAAAAATTGATTTTGATTTTAAATCTTGAAAATGCCAAGTGGTGACCCTCTTTGAAAATAATATTTTTAAAATTAAGGTAAAAAGAGAAATAAAACATAAGAAAAAAAGAAAATTTGGAAATAATTGGATTTCAAAAAAATCAATTTTGATATACAAAATTCAAATTGGGTAAAAACCAGATCCAAATTGAATTTTGAGAGATTTTGCAAAAATATCGATTTTGGTTTCTGAAATTTCAAAGATTATTTTGAAATTGGGGATAAAATTTGGATTTTGAATTTGAATTTAAAATCCCCAAATTGATTTTGAATAAAAAATAGATTTTGAAATTGGATCTGGATCCATTTTGACATTTCGAAATCCAAACTGAATTTTAAACTTCATCTAGGGTATTTTTCAAAGGAATTTTGAAATTCAAAGGTTTGTTTTTTGATTTTGGGATAAAAATCAGATTTTGATTTTAAATATGAAATCCTCAAATTGATTTTGAATAAAAATTGGATTTTTAAATTGGATCTGGATCCATTTTAACATTTTAAAATCCAAACTTAATTTTGAACTGGATCTAGGGTATTTTTCAAAAGATTTTTACAAACTGGTGGTTTTGAATTTGAAAATCCAAAGATTGATTTTGAAATTAGAATAAAAAATTGAATTTTGAAAAGGATCTGGATCCTAAGTTTTTGAAAAATATTGGATCTGGATCTCGATCTTGATCTAATGAAAATTTGGTTTGAAATGGGAATCGAGCCCTAAATTATGGATTACAAATGAAGAAAGCCCTTAATTCATAATAAAATTAAGATTTTGGATCTGGATCCAGTTCAAAGAATGAAGTTGGGTCTAGATTTGAATCAAAATCTCAGAAGTGAAATTGAATCTGAGATGTTAGATTAATCTGAGTTCAGAATTTGAATGAAGTGAACTTCTGAATGGATCAAAAGGTGGATCTAGACCGAACTAGATCCAAAATGGTTTGATTGGATCCTGGATATTTGATGAGATAATCTAGGTTCAAATAATGAATTGGACTCTGGATATGGATTTTCAAATAAATCAGATGAAAAGTCCAGGTCTGGAAAGAAATTAGACACGAAATCCAATATCCGAATTAAAATGGATCAGATCTTGGATATTGATGAAATATTAGGTGAAGGAATAGATCCAAGTCCGAATTTGGGGTTTGTCTCAATTCAGAAATTGTTGGAAACAGTGTCCCGAATAATTTTATTTTTTGGAGGTCTTCACCCTGTAGGGGCAGAAACACGATACTAAACTAGTCTGAACTAATTTGAGCTGGATTGGATAGGAATAAACTGAATTAGAGGCCAATTATACTTAGACAAACTAATTTCAGAGCTAAATCACTAGCTCAACCAGCTGAAGTCAGCTCGATCTGGACTGTATCGGGCTCAAACAAGCTAAAAATAAGCTCAAATGAAGGTCCGAGTATGAAAAAGTGACTTTAAACTGAAACTGAGTCATTCGAACTCCTGGTGAACTTAGATCAAACTCACTGGGATGAGATCTACTGAATTTGACTGACTCGGGGACAGTTTGGTTAAGATTTGAGCTAAAATGGTCAGAAATGGTCAGGATTCACTCATCGTGAGCTCAGAGGAGCTAGAAATGACAGTCATTCTAACTTTTTTGAACTAGAGATGAGTTTGATTAAACCTAACTAACGAGAAGTCTAAGGGTGACCTAAGGGTAAGATGGTAATTTTATTGGCTGAATGGGAGTAAGCTGGTCTCTAAACTAGGATAAACCTAGAGGTGAGACTCGATATCGCCCTATAAGGGACTGGCATCTATGAAATAAAGATGTCTGGAATGGGCTTGGAAAATTTAGGGTGTTTACAGATGCCCCTCTTTGCTGCTAAGCTGGTTGAAAGCTGAGCTTAGTAGCAAAAAAAATACACCAAATTTCAAAAATAAAATGCCCCAATTACAAAAATCTGATTGGGTGCGAAAGAATTGATTGTGAGAAAAATTTTCATGAAGTAAGGTTCAGGTTTTACACCTTATCCTGAATAACTTGGAAAATGACGAAATCCTCGATAATGAAATGATTGGATAAAAGGAATGAGAAAATCATGATGAGACTTTTGGATGAAGATCCTAAGATTATGAAAAAGAGAACTTTTGATCATAAGAGTGAGATCTTATGGTTGAGAAAAGATAAGCCTTTGAAAAGATTCAGGTTTAGCCCTTGACCTGGATTATAAGACCCGCAATTTTTCAGTATCTTTCTGAAAAAATTCATGAGGCATTTCTAAGTAAAAATAGCATCTGAATCCGAAATACGAATCGAATGGATTTGTACGAACTAGTTATGCTCAGGATATTCGTCGTTTCATGAATATATGTTCAAATACTCTGTAAGTCATAACTTCCTACCTTAACAAAATCAAGAGATTTCCACGAGCCAACTTTCTTAGTTACGTCAATATGAAGAGAATGGCGTACTTAAAATTTTTCAAAAAAAATTTGTCGAAAACCCAAAATTTTTGCGGGACCTACGGAAATATTGGTGAGACCCATAAAAATATTCCTCAGAAAATATCTAGTGGGACCTACAAAATATCCCATATGGGCCCCACTTGGAAATGAACCTCTTGGAATTTCTGAAAAGCTAAGGGCATTGAGGTAAATGGGATTACTTGGGGGCCAAGTAATATTTTCTATAAATAGAGGAGCCCCCCTTTAGAAAAAATCGTCCCCCCCCTCCCCTTTCTAGCCTTCTCTCTCTCTCCTAAACCTCCCCTACCTAGTCCACTTGGTCTGAGCTTGCCTCACCTGGCCTGAGCCTGAGTCTGCTTGATCTGGTCCTGGCCTGCCTGATCTGGTCCTAGCTCACCTAACCTAGTCCAAACCTAGTTGACTTGACTTGAACCTAATTGGGTTTGAAGTCAAAGTCAAAGTCCTTTTTGGTCCCAAACCTTGGTTTGGTTTTCTGAACTCAGACCTAGCCAGCTTGGGCTAAGTCTGAACCTGCTGAACCCAGCTTGGTTCAAACCACTTAGGTTGAGTAGCTTGACATGCTCTTCCGCTTTCTCAACTAGGTGAACCTCATCTGACCTAGTCTGACCCCTCGAAGGAAGGTTCAAACCCCGTTTGAAGCAGTCAGAGTATTTCAGAGTCATTTCTTTCGCGATTTGAAGTAAGTTAGCTTCGTTGATCCATCTCTCGCAAGTATTTGCTTGTTTGTATATAGCATATACTTTCTGAAGTAGTATATGATTCTAGTTCTTGGTTGAGTCCTCTAAAACAATTCGGTGTTCATGCGCTCGCCTCAAAACTATTGTTAGATATATATGTTTGAATGCGCAGTATATGCGTTCTTAAAAATGGTATCTCACCCTAGTTCTTGGTTAAGCCCTCTAGGACACTTCGGTGTTCACTCGCTCATCTTATAACTATCGTTGGATACCGATCTTGGTGTATATCATCTAAAAATGGTTGTTGCGTCTTATATCACCAAGGCTCGTGTAATTTACCATTTGTCATTGCGTCGTATGATGCCAAGGCTCCCTGCGTTTTGCAATTTCCGATTATGTACTTTCAATTATGCACTTAAATTATTTTATCATATTGAATGACGCCAAGGCTCCTGCTTCTACAAATATATATGTAGAATATTTTGTTCGGTTACACACCCCGAACAATAAGTATATGCATTTTCTTTACGCCGCTGTCATATAAAGCACAAGCTTCTGCTTATATTACATATATGGTGCATAAATGAGCGTTCAAACGGAGATCAACTCTAAATCGCTGATGTGATTCCTTGACCGCTCCTCGATCAAGATTGTGCTTGACGAATGAAGCCCCTATTGGAAAGGCTTTGCTTTTGCGCAAAACTGCTTTTTCGTAAAGACTAAGTCATTTGCGTATGGCTTGGTTATGGCCCAAGGTTCCAATCATCCTTCATGGATGCAAGGTATGCACAACGGTGCATATCCATTCTCGAGTTAAAACATAGTAATTTCTCCGTCAAAGAGGAAAAGTGCTGCTAGAAATTATGAAAAGATGCTCACCAAACTTAAAGGAAATGCATGCTTTCTCAGTTAAAGAGACAAAGTGCTGCAGAATTTTTTGAAGAAGCTCAACCAAGCTCAGAAAGAGCGGAGCATATTACTCTATCATACAAAGGAGGTGTTGTTTATATGCCCTCAGTACTTTCTACAACGTAGCAAGGTTCATCGCACTCTTGTCGTTGAAGCAGTGGATGTGCTGGCAAGATGGTTGGCAGAAGAGCTATCGAAACCAGTTGACTGGCACGAAGATGCCCAGTTCTTGGAACGATGCCAGAATGGCTCGTCTCCATATTGCCTGTAAGGGCACCTTACTCGTAAGGGCCGTTCGCTAGAGTAGAGGTTGCACCTTGACAAGGCTAAGTGCTCATTGCGATGATATATGCCGGGCAGCTGATCCATTGAGATCGTGTATATGCATGCTCATTGATGGACTGATATGCAACTAGACTTGTAAGGGCTGCAGAGCCAGAGTACGTTATCCACCAGGAAGAGGTGAGATGCTCGTGATGGCCGCAATGTCGAGAGCAGAGTCAAGCATGCATATGAATAAAATGAAAAGACCTCGCGGTTGATGACTGTGTTAGGGGCACACTGAATGGGATCGGGTACATACTCCTCAACGACTGCCCTGTTGGCATGCTTTAATAGCTTATTAGACCGACAGACCCCTTCAGAATTTCTCACTGAAGAATACAGTGATGGTGCAGCCTTGAGTGACATATATTACCCTCGAACCTGATATAGTTCATGATGGCCTCCATCACTTAGAGGTGTGGAGGTCGTAGTTATCCTTAAATATCTAAGGATTGAACCCAACTACTGCAGTAGCAGGATGCATCCAATACCTAGTAGGGACTTCTTCTGAATGGGGTCAACAGGCCTCTGGGATATCTAAAAATACATAGAATAATCAACTCCCAGATTGTCGCTTTGATGCTCAGATATCTCTCCCTTAAGCCTAGGGGGGAGGGGTTAAATATCGAAACAATGTATTAGCTCTAAGTTCAGTGATACTTGAATGTATGAGTAGATGGACGTTGTTGAGTCAAGTCTTGCATAACCTTTGTGAAGGTGTCATAATCGATATACGACTGGGCAAAGACTCATGTTGTATCCGCACGACTAAGTGAAGCTCGAGTAGTTGTCCTTAGATGCATGGGATACAGATGTGTCAAGTATAAAGACTTGAGCACGACATTCAACCCAGAAGAGGCTTGCACTAAGTCATGAAGACTTGAGCGAGGGACTCAAATCACAACCCTGAAGAGGCTCGCTTTGGTTAAGATGAATTTTGTCAAGTGAAGATTATATTTTAATATGTTGTAAAAGTGAACTCGAGTAGACTAATCCTTCTATAAATCACTTAATTTACATATTCCTAATTCTCTCCTAATTCTTATAAAGTCTTCATTTTTTAATGGTTTAGTGAAAATGTCTGCTAATTGTTTGAAAGTGCCTCGCTTCCCGCTCCCATTTCCCGTATCGCTTCCTCGATTGGTAACTCTGGTACGGACTCACCTGTAGAATGTGCATATTTTAAGTATTATATTTGCTTGAAGTAGATTCTATTGGATCCGATATCTGATTTGGATCCGACCCACTTACACCCCACTTGGGAAAGCGATCAGGCGAGGCGGTGTCGCTCAACAGTACAAAGGACAGCTTAACGATAATGAGGGAGAGCGCAAGAAAATGAAAGATTGGCCTGCCCGCTGCTCTCTCTCTCTCTCTTCGTACCGAAGGCACCATCGCTAGAGAGAGACCTCTCCCAGAGATCGTCCCTCGTCGGAGAGAGAGATCCACTGGCGGAGGCTCACACCAGACTTCCTCCACGGACCACCATTACCGGAGACACCCGCCAGAGAGAGAGAGACCTTTTTCCCATGTTCCTCGTTGCACCCTCTCTGCCCACTATTGCTCCTCCATCACCAGACCACTGTCACCCTTATCAAACCTAGTTGCCTGCAAACCATCTTTCTCAAACCCCCCTTACCTTCCCCTATATCCACCTGATATCTTTACCACCTTCCTCAAAACCCTCAATCACGGAGAAGGATGACTCCCATACCTGAAGGAAGATCGTCAGGTTGTAGGATTTCATAGGTTTTGGCCACCAGGAGTTTGAGCGATGGGGTTTGATCGACAGGTTTTGATTTGTTAGATTTTAACAAAAATTCAACTCTTTTACTGAAAAATCATGAAATATAAGAATAATCAATTTTATTTTAGGTTTTATTTGCTTCTTGTATGATTCTTATTTAGTTACCATATTGCTTTATGTTTTATTTATATTTCGTTTTCAAATTGATAGTTCGCTTCCCGCTTCCTATCTATTTCAAAATGCATCGCTTCTCGCATACGCTTCCCGTATCATTTCTCGCTTTCGCTTCCTAGTTTGGCAACCTTGGTTTATTTTGTTGGTTTTACTTATGTACTTTTTTCTTGTTTTGTATGTTCGATTCCCAGCATTGGGAATTGTGTCATGCAGTTGATGCCACCCGTGTCAGCTGTGATAGTGTGTATATCAGCCGCATTGCCTTCTTCTTCGTTTTCCATATTTTCGGGTTGATTTTTTAAGGAAAATCGAGTTTCCATTGGAATTGGGTGCCTTGATTTTCATGCAACCACATTGAAGACTCCTTGGAGTGTGTGCAAAACAGAGGAGATGCCCAGCAAAGTTGATCAACCCAACCTTCATTTTTTTGGTATTACTTGGTTTGATTCTTGTGAAATCGGCATACTTGATTTCTATGTTATTTTGGATTTTGTGCATAAAGGCTTTCTGACACTTTCTTGTATTTTGTGCAGCATTATTGTGTTCTCTGACAGTTGAGAAGCACCCTAGTTGAACCTCATTGTTGTGTTTATACTTGGTGTTACATGCCGCACATTAAGTGTTCGGTGATTTGCCAAAGCGATAATTCGTTGCGATTTGCAAAACCTCTTGAAAGTTTAGGGTTTCACTATATACTTTCTTCAATCTACGAAGGTAGGATCCCTAAACTGAATTTGCAAAATATACAATCTTGTTGTTTGGTATTAATCTAGTGTGTTTTAGTATTATGTTGTTTAGATATTGTAGCGTTGAACCATAATTAGCGGATTAGATTTACAAAATGTTAATTTGATGTGTATGCATGAAATCATTCATTGAATGTATAGATTATGTCATTAGCATGATTAGAGGCACTTATTAATGTTGTTAAGCATGTTTTATAATTCTGAAAAATTAGATTATGCCTTGGGAATTGTGTTGCACACTAAGTGTTCGGTAAAATGCTTAAGTGAGATTAAATATCAGATTTGAGTGCGGTTTTGAACAAGGCTTCAAGAATATCTTCAAAAGTCATATTTGCATGTTTGAAACTCATTTTTGTTGTGGTTTATATATACTTTACAATCATGCTCTTTACTATTTAATTTTGCATCATAAACATGCACTTGAATATGCGCGAATATGCATAGTTAACCATGTTAACATGCACATCGCTAGTGCGGTCTTCTCATGTGCACCTGCATAGTTTGTGTACACAAATGGAAAGTGCTTAGTGGCACTTATCCAATCAGTTTTATTAATATAAATGCTTAAAATTATATGTATTGCAATGTGTGAATTGATTTGCAAGTACAAAAAGGAAAATAATATGATACTTAAATACTAAGTATTGCTTGAGACTAGAAAAGTCACGTGCATTAAATGCAATGCAAAATCAAATCGAGTAAACACCTATGGTAAGTGCATGTGATGTAAATGCATCACATAAAGGGTTATATTATTGTATGCAACACATGTATGTGCACACACACCACTTAGTTGCTAGGACTGTTGTGATTGTAGTTCAGAGATCATGTTGAACACGATTTGAATGAATGAGAATAAAAGTGTTTTTTCTGTTATAGTTCGGAGATCATGCTTGACATGGTTAGTATAGTGGAGATATAAAGTGTCTGAGTTGCAGGGATTGTGTGCGATGCTTTTTTTAATTGAATCATGCATAAATGAATATTATGCTGAGTTCCCTGCAAAACCATGTTTGTATTCAAATGTTATGTATGAATGTGTTATGATTGATGCCTTGCATAAATGTTATGTTGAATATGATACATAAGAATATGTTATGATCATCATGTATAAGGGCATGTTGTATCTCATTCATACATGAAAGTATGTTGATTATCATACATGAGGGCATGAAAGGGTTATCTTGTGAGATTATAACACTGAAATGTTACCTATGAGTTAATAATAAAAATAACCCTGGGACCACGAGTCCACTTGAGGCGTCGGTGAAGTCGGGCTCTCAGAGATGGTCGGGTTCGTCCCGATCTCATGAGATGGCTAGGTCCATC
Source organism: Nuphar pumila (assembly GCF_984573655.1). NCBI lineage: Eukaryota > Viridiplantae > Streptophyta > Magnoliopsida > Nymphaeales > Nymphaeaceae > Nuphar > Nuphar pumila. The sequence continues at coordinate 53,819,208 of NC_143250.1, read as the reverse complement.
TTGATCTTTTTGTCTTCTCGAGAGAGAGAAGAGTGGTACAAGCTTCGTGGGACATAACCAGTAGTTGAGATTCTATCATTAGGATTACCTCCTCAATCAACATCAGTATAATCTAGTAAATTTAATAAGGAGGATGATAAAAGTAGCCTTTTAGTGATGGTATTTTTTATGTATCTGACGATCCGTAACATGACACTCATATGCACAGTTATAGGAGCATGATGAAACTGGCTAGCAGAGTGAACGGCATGCGCAATATCTGGTCTGGTAATGGACAGATAAGTGAGAGAACTAATGAGTTGTCTATAGGATATGGGATCTTCTAAAAGAATCCCATCCTCCAGTCTTAATTTAGCATTGATCGCTTCAGAAGTCTCCACTTTCTTGTCATCTGAAATTTCAAATTTAGTACATATACTTCATTTGTGAAAGTATATACCCTCGAAGAGAATATGCAACTTCAATTCCTAAGAAATATCTTAAGAATCTTAAGTCAGACATATTAAAGCTATCTTTTAACATATTTTTAAAATTACAAATACCAACTTGATCATTTCTTGTAATAATCATATCATCGACATAAAGTGAAAAAAAACAGTATTATTTCCTGCATTTTTCACAAAGAGAGCATTGTCATGAACGAAAACCCAGATTAATCATGACATCAATAAATCTATCATACCAAGTCTCGGGAGCTTGCTTAAGACCATATAATGCTTTTAAGAGTTTAAGAGATTGACTGTAACGCCCCGAATTTCCAAAACAAAGCTAAGTAAAAAATTTCATGAATTTCTTTTTTTTTCTTTGCAGCGAAACTTAGAAAAGCTTTTAGCAGCGAAATCAGACGATAATCAGTCGTCGGTTTTAGAAAACTCTGAGCACGTTGCAGGTATGTGGCCAAGCAACTCATCGACCACCGAAGTGTTCCATTTTATCGAAAACCCCATGTTTATTACAACATCACTGCTTGGAAAAGTAGTATAGGTTCAATAAAAGGAAGCAGTACAACTCTGCCTAGAGAAACTCTCGAACTCGATGCCGCCTTGCTCTGCATATCGCCATGCAGGTACAACACCTGAAATCCCCATTAAACGGGGTCAGAACCACTGATGGTCTGGTAAACAAGCAATCACACATCCATTCAACTCAAGTAAATGCATAGACCACTCAGGGTCGCAATTCGTAATAGCGACGCTCAAGCCTCCAAGACTTAGCGTATATCGCAAGAGCCTCCTCAGGGCTATGAGTTGAACGTCCACGCAAGTCTTCATGACTTCGCATAAGCCTCTTCAGGGCTATGATTTGCAATAATCGCTCATGTCTCAATGACTTAGCCTTGACCTCTTCAGGGTCTCAAATGGATGTCTAGCTCAAGTCTTTATGCTTGGCACATCCGTATCCTACGAATCTAAGAACAGCTCTCCGAGCTTCACTTAGTCGTATGGATATCATTTGGGTTTTTTCCAATCGGTCCAGTAGTATACCGATCATGACACCTTCACAAAGGTTATGCAGGACTGACTCAACAATGTCCATACATGCATACATTCAAAGTATCGTTGTACCTAAGCTAATGCTTTGTTTCGATAATTGCATCTCCCCCTGGGCTTAGGGTACTCATATCTCGGCGACAACGCGACGATCTGGTGGTTGATTATTCTATGTATTTTAGATACCCTAGAGGCCTATTGACCCCATCCCCCTAGTAGGACGGTACAGCATACCAGAAGATATCCTTACTAGGTATTCGAATGCATTCTGCCACTGCAATAGTTGGGTTCAAGCCTTAGATATTTAAGGATAACCACGACCTCCATACCTCTGAGTGACGGAGACCATCAATGAACTCTATCAAGTTCGGGTGAAATATATGTCACTCAAGGCTGCGCCATCACCGTCTTCCTCGATGAGAAATTCTGAAAGCGGCCTGCCGGTCTTATAATTACTTGACGAACATTGCATGCCTATAGGGCAGCCTTTGAGAAGTATGTATATGACCCCAATCAACCACACGGCTTTCACCGTGGAACAAAGGTTTTATTCATATACATGCTTAACACTGCTCTCGGCACATCGGACTTGACGAGCACTTCACCTCTTTCGGTGGAAACAACACACTTCGGCTCAGCGGCCCTTATGAGTTTGGTTGTCTGATAATTCTCAATGAGCATGCACATGACTCGATCTCTACGGATCGGCTACTCGGCGTATTTTTACGCAACGAGCTCAGTACCATGTCAAGGCGCTACCACTACTTTGGCGCAACGGCTCTTACAAGTATGGCGCCCTTGCAGGTGTCAGGGAGACGAGTCATTCTGACATCGTTCCAACAAACGGCATCGTTGTGCCACTTAACTGGTAATGACAGTTCTTTTGCCAACCATTCTGTCAGCACCTCATTTGCTCTACCGGCAGTGGTGTGACGAACCTTTCTACATTGTAGAAGGTGTTCCATGAACTAGGTAGCACTCCTGCTACATTCTTTCTGAGATATTCTTAGCTCCTTCAGGAATTTCAGCAGCACTTCCTCTCTTTAAAGGAGAAAGTGTGTGTTTTCTTTTATCCATTTCAGCGGCATCTCTCCTCTTTAGTGGGAAATCGCTAAGCTTTAACTCGGGAAATGGATGTGCACCGCTGTGCGTACTTTGCATCCATCAAGGTTGCAGGAACCCTGGGCCATAGCCAGGCCATACGTAATTGACTTAGTCTTTACGTCAAGAGCATTTTGCCAAAAAGTGAAGCCTTTCCAATAGGGGCTTCATTCGTCAAGCAAAATCTTGAACGAGCAGCGGTAAGGGGATCGCATTGGCGATTTGGAGTTGATCTCCATTTGAACGCTCATTTACGCGCCATATATTTAGTATAAGCAGAAGTTTGTGCTTTATACAGCGGCGGCGTAAAGAAATGCATATACTATTGTTCAGGGTGTGTAACTGAATGAAATATTCTACATATATATTTGTAGAAAGCAGGAGCCTTGGTGTCATTCAACACGACGGCGTAAGTAAATGCATAATCGGAAGTGCAGTAATTGGAAATTGCAGAAAGCAGGGAGCCTTGGCATCATACGATGCGACGACAAAGATAAATTACATAGCCTGTGCGATATAGGACGCGTCGGCAGAATCAGCAGATATACACCTAGATCCGCATCCAACGATAGTTACGAGGTGAGCGGGTGAACACCGAAGTGATCTAAAGGGCTCAACCAAGAACTAAAGCGAGATGCCATTTTGAAGAACGCATATATCGCGTATTTAAACATATATATCTGACGATAGTTACGAGATGAGCGGGTGAACACCGAAGTGTCCAAAAATGGCTCAATCAAGAACTAAAGCAAAATACTACTTCAGAAAGTATATGCTATATACAAACAATCAAATACTTGAAAGAGATGGATTAATGAAGCGAACTTACTTCAATTCGTGGAAGAAACGACTCTGAAATGCTTCGATGCTTCGAACGAGGCTCGACTTCGAAAAGGATCAACTTCGGACTTCAGACGAAAAAGGACTTGGACTTTGACTTTGAACCAAACCAGGTTCAAGTCAAGTCAACTGGGTTTGGACTTAGGTCAGGTAGGTTCAGACCTAGGTTAAGTGGGTTAGGACCAGGTCAGGCAGGCTCAGACCAAGTCAGGTGGGCTCAGGTGGGCTAGGCTAGGTAGGGGAGGTTTTTCTAGAGAGAGAAGCTAGAGAGAAGGGGGGTGGCAATTTTTAGAGAGAGAGGACACCCCCATTTATAGGTTTTGAAATTTGAGCCCCAAGTTTTAGAATTTCCATATTAGTCCATAGTTTTTCAGAAATTACTTTTGATCTTATCCATCTGACTGTTTGATCTTATCCAGAAGGAATATTCTATGGAATATTCCCTGGAAGGTCCTGGAATATTCTAGAATATTTTCTAAGGAATATTTCTGTAGGTCCCACAAATATTTTCGCAGGTCCCGCAAAAAAGTTGAGTTTTCGGCATTTTTTCCGAAAATTTTTTAGTAGGTCATTATCTTCGTATTATTGTAACTAAGAAAGTTGGCTCGTAGAAATCTTTTGATTTCAATCAGGTAGGAAGTTATGATCTCCAGAGTGTTTGAGCATATATTCGTGAAGATATAAATATCCTAAGTATATTTGGATCGCAGGAATCGGTTTAATTCGCTTTACGGTGAAAACACTATTTTTCACTGAAAAATGCCTCAAAAATTTATTCAGAGTTTGAACTGAAAAATTGCGGGTCTTACATCATTACCCCCTTAAAGGAATTTTGTCCGCAAAATTCAGTTAAGAGTACTAAGTGAATAGCTCAGGATACTTATCCCGCATATTGGATTCAGGCTCCCAAGTGCAGTCATCAACTCCGTGATGTTGCCATCTCACTTTAACAAGTGGAATGACCTTCGACCTAAGCACTTGCTCCCGACGGTCTACGATCTCAACTGGTCTTTCTTCCACATTCATATCTTCTCGGATGTCGATGTCTTCATGTTGGATGACGTGGGAAGGGTCGTGAACGTATTTTCTAAGCATTGACACGTGAAATACGTTGTGTATCTGTGTATACTGCGGTGGCAATGCTACTTTGTAGGCGGTCTCTCCTATCCGGCTCAAAACCTCGAAGGGACCAACAAATCTGGGGCTGAGTTTCCCCTTTTTTCCAAAACGGAAAACACTCTTGGTTGGAGAGACTTTGAGGAAGACCTTGTCTCTAACCGCAAAAGTGAGTTCCCTACGCCGTTGATCGACGTAGCTCTTCTGTCGGCTCTAAGCAGTCAGTAGCTTATTTCTGATCATGTGGATCTGCTCAGTGTAATGCTGCAAGACAATGGGCAAGTCCAAGGTTCGCTCACCCACTTCGCCCCAATGGATTGGTGATCGACAGCGTCGTCCATATAGGGCTTCATATGGTGTCATCCCAATACTAGCGTGATGGCTATTATTATAAGCAAATTCAGCTAACGCTAGATGAGAGTCCCAATCACCTTTTCATTCCAGCATACAGGCTCTCAGCATATCTTCGAGAGTTTGTATGGTTCGCTCAGATTGCCCATCTGTTTGGGGGTGGAAAGTCGTACTGAACTTGAGTTTTGTCCCCAGGGCTCTCTTCAGCTGCTCCCAGAAATGAGAGGTGAACTTCGGGTCACAATCAGATATGATCGATATCGGCACTCCATGGAGTCTGATGATTTCCCGAATGTAAATTTCTGCCAACCTTTCTGTTGAATATCTGGTGTTGATTGGCAGGAAGTGAGCAGACTTGGTGAGCATGTCCACAATCACCCATATGGAATTGTGTTGTCTCTTGGATTGAGGTAATCCAACAATGAAATCCATCGTAATACCCTCTCATTTCCATTCCGGAATTTCGATCCGTTGCATTTTTCTGCCAGGTCGTTGATGTTCGATCTTAACTTGCTGGCAGATCAAACACTTCGAGACAAATGTAGCCACATCTCTTTTCATTCCCCTCCACCAGTATTTTCTCTGCAAATCTCTGAACATTTTGGTACCTCCAGGGTGGAAAATGTACTTGCTACTGTGAGCTTCCTGTAGTACTTCTTCTCTTAGCTCAGGGTTATTTGGAATCCACATCATTTCTTCCATCCATATTCCTCCATTTTCTTTTAGATGGAAGAAGGTATCATCTTTTTCAGCTCGAGCCTTTAGCTCCACGTACTGGGGATCTCTCAATTGTTTGGCTACGATCTGATCCATGATTTCAAGCTGTATTGTCAGACTTGACAATCATATTCTGGCATTATCAGCCAGGAATAGCTTGCAGTTGATGAAATCCTCCATCAACTTCCATTGTCTGGTTAAGCTAGCAAGAGTGCCAACAGTCTTGCAACTAAGGGCATCTCCTATGACATTCGCCTTTCCAGGGTGATAGGAAAGTATGAATTTATAGTTCTTAAGGAATTTCATCCATCGTCGCTGCTGCATATTAAGTTCTTTTTGAAAAAAGAGGTATTTTAAGCTTTTATGGTCCGACATGACCTCAAATTTCTCTTCATAAAGGTAGTGTCGCCAGATTTTAAGTGCGAACACTACCGCGGCAAACTCAAGATCGTGGGTTGGATAGTTTTTCTCATGAATTCTCAACTGACGGGATGCATAAGCGATTACTTTGCCATGCTGCATAAACACACAACCCAGACCTGTTCACGAGGCATCGGTATAAGCAACGAAGCCTCCCTAACCAAAAGGGAAGGTAAGGACAGGGGCAGTGGTAAGCCTCTATTTGAGAACCTCAAAGCACTCCTTACACTGGTCAGTCCATTCGAACTTGACTCCCTTTTTCAACAATTTCGTCATCGATACGGCAATTCGGGAGAAGTCTTGTATGAACTTCCGATAATATCCGGCAAGTCCAAGGAAACTGCGGACTTCAGTAATATTTTCTGGTTGCTTCCAGTCTATCACAGCTTTGACCTTCGCAGGATCTACTGCGATTCCATCCTTTGAGATTACATGACCAAGGAACATCACTTTGTCTAGCCAAAATTCACATTTTGAAAACTTGGCATAAAGCTTATTATCTTGAAGGGTTTTCAAGACGATTCTCAAGTGCTCCTTGTGTTGTTCCTCATTCTCTGAATATACGAGAATGTCATCGATAAAAATGATGACAAAAGTGTCTAAGTATGGCTTGAACACTCGGTTCATCGGGTCCATAAAGACAGCAGGCGCATTAGTAAGTCCAAAGGGCATTACTACGAACTCATAATGGCCATATCTTGTTCGAAAGGCAGTTTTAAGTATATCCTCCTCTTTTACTCTGAGCTGATGGTACCCAGACCTGAGGTCAATTTTGGAGAATACCCTCGCTGCTTTGAGTTGATCGAACAGGTCCTCTATCCGTGGCAATGGGTACTTATTTTTAACTGTTGTCTGGTTAAGCATCTGATAATCGATGCATAACCGAAGGGATCCATCCTTCTTCTTTACAAACAAGACCGGGGCTCCCCATGGTGACATACTTGGTCGGATGAACCCTTGTTCCATTAGTTCTTTCAACTGACACTTCAACTCACTGAGTTCAGCTGGCGTCATACGATAAGGGGCTTTGGATATTGGTGCAGTTCTAGGTAAGGAATGAATTCCAAATTCAACCTCACGAAGTGGTGGAAGTCCTGGAAATTCCTCAGGAAACACTTCGGGAAACTCTCGAACCACTTCCAAACTCTCAAGGGATGGGATATTTGAGCTATCAGCTGAAAGGCTAAGTAGGAAGGCTACACAACCCTTCCCAAGGTATTTTTGTACCTTAAGAGCTGATATAAGCCGCTTTTGTGAAACTGGCTTGGATATCCGGTATTTTATCTTAGGCATTCCCGGTCGTGATAGAATCACCCTGCCCTCTCGGCATAAGATCCTGGCATGGTTCTCGGCTAACCAATTCATTCCCAGAATGACATCGTACTGTACCATATCGATTCGGATGGCATCGGTAGGCAAGTGTTGCCCAGCTATCTCTATATCCAAATTCTTGATGCAATGGATACATTTGGTGCGTGAACCCAACGGGTTGTATACTTCGATCATTTTATCCACCGGTTGTACCGAAGCGTGGAGTTGTTCGATAAAATCATCAGAGATAAAGGTATGAGTAGCACCACAATCAAACAAGACGTAAGTTGCATGTCCATTAACAGGTACGATGCCTTCAATGAGGTCACTGGTTTCGACTTGTTCAGTCGTTACAGCGTATACACGACCTGCAGCAGGCCTTTGTTCTACTCTAGGTGAGGGTCGTTGGACTTGCGTTCGCTGTGGTATTTGTTGAGAGGGTCCGGCAGATCCGGCATTCCTTCTTTGCTCATCGGCAAGCTTCTTTCTACACTGTCTTGCAATGTGGCCCACTTTGCCACAGTAGAAGCAACTACCTATGTCATGTGGACATGGTCCTCTTGCGTGATTTACATGGCATTTTGGGCAGTTTGGGTTGGACTGCAGATTGTTTGGAGCCATGTTCTGCCTTGGCCTCATGACCTGTTGAGTAACATTCCCACCTTGGAACCTTTTCTTTTGAAAGGGTTGTCGTGAACCCTGGCCACTTGGGAACGTTCTCTTCTTGTTCCCACCATCAACTACGGGCCTCTTTGCTATGATCACTTTTGATCGTTCCCAATCTAGTTGAATTTTCGAAGCTGTTGTCACATCAGTTTGAAAAGTTTGGGGCATGCTGGTGATAACCCGTGATCTTAGCCCTTCTCGCAGTCCGTTAATGTACTTGTCGGCCTTTTTTTGGTCGGTCTTAAATAACCGGGAGCAGTATCGCTCAAGATTTTGATATTTGGTGGTATAGTCAATCAGACTCATACCACCTTGCTCCAATTCCAGAAACTTCATTTTCTTCTTGTTTCTGGAGTATAACGGGAAGTAATTATCCATGAAAGCTCTCCGGAAGTCAGTCCAACGAATGACTTCAATTTCCGAGAACTGGATAATCTTAGTGGTATCCCACCACTTCCGTGCGTTGTCTTTCAGCCTGTACGTGACAAAGTTGGTCTTCTTTTCTTCTGGTACTCCTAGTACCAGGAAGGCACGTTCTGTCTCTTTGACCCAACTCTCTGCCAGTTCAGAATCGGCTCTACCGGCGAAGACTGGCGGATTGAGCTTGAGAAATTTTTCATAGGTTATTCCCCCAAGGTTCTCATTTCGAGATACAACTGGTTTTGGCCTTGTTTCACGGATGGCAGTAACCAGATTGTTGAGTGTTTCCAGCAAGAATCCTTGAGTATGGGACTCCTCGCTCGGCATGGTTCTCCTTGTCGTAGGAGCCATTTATCTATCACATACAAGCAACGTGTTTTAGTTTCTCAATGTATATATCGAAGCAAAGCTTTATTTACTTAATATACATTACATTTTACGCAAGCATCGCCTTAAACAAAATGTCATGTCGTACTGACAGACTTTAGGCATTGAGAAACAATATACATGAGTCTATTGACTCCAGAACATTACCAGTCTCTACTACGAACTGGATTTCTTTCTTGACCCAAACAACCTGAAATATCGTTTACTTCCACACTGCCTTGGTGTAGGCACAACTAGTTTTGGCTTGGGCGGCACTTCCGCACTCTCAAGCGAATCTTGTGGATAAATCAGTGATGTCGGTTCACTTGCCCATTGAGTATCATTATGACTCGCGGAGTCCAAGATCATAATGGGATAATAAGAGTTGTATCCCTCTCCTTGGCCATTCAGGTTCGGCGTTTGTGAACCCGCTCTGTTCCCTTATATAATAACACTATGATTCAAGGAATCCGAAATCATAATGGGATTATAGAAGAAGTTGTTGCATCCCTCATCTCGATTGTGCAAGATAGGCGTGCATGATGCCTGTTGGTAGCCTTGCGATTGACTGAATCCCTTAAGGAAGTTCAAGTCAAATTCTACCAGAGATGGTAGTTCATCTGAAGTTGCTGGGGTACGACTACTCCCCCTACTGGAGTAATGTGGTCCACTAACACGAGAGGTCTCGTCTCTAAGACCAAGCGATCCCCGCCGACCCATATCGGCGGTATGTTTCATTTGGCATTCGTTGGCGGAATGCCCCTCTTCGCCATAAAACTGACAGTCATGTACATCATATGGGCACACCCACTCATCGTGCATAATCCCGCAATGATAGCAGTAGCCTCGTGAGTCGTGAGTTGCCATCTATACAAAGATGCACTCGAATTAGTAACTATTTACAAGAAGATATACTTATAGTGCGATACAAAGCTAAGTAAAAAATTTCATGAATTTCTTTTTTTTTCTTTGCAGCGGAAGTTAGAAAAGCTTTTAGCATCGAAATCAGACAATAATGAGTCGTCGGTTTTAGAAAACTCCGAGCACGTTGCAGGTATGTGGCCAAGCAACTCATCGACCACCGAAGTGTTCTATTTTATCGAAAACCCCATGTTTATTACAACATCACTGCTTGGAAAAGTAGTATAGGTTCAATAAAAGGAAGCAGTACAACTCTGCCTAGAGAAACTCTCGAACTCGATGCCGCCTTGCTCTGCATATCGCCATGCAGGTACAACACCTGAAATCCCCATTAAACGGGGTTAGAACCACTGATGGTCTGGTAAACAAGCAATCACACATCCATTCAACTCAAGTAAATGCATAGACCACTCAGGGTCGCAATTCGTAATAGCGACGCTCAAGCCTCCAAGACTTAGCGTATATCGCAAGAGCCTCCTCAGGGCTATGAGTTGAACGTCCATGCAAGTCTTCATGACTTCGCATAAGCCTCTTCAGGGCTATGATTTGCAATAACCGCTCATGTCTCAATGACTTAGCCTTGACCTCTTCAGGGTCTCAAATGGATGTCTAGCTCAAGTCTTTATGCTTGGCACATCCGTATCCTGCGAATCTAAGAACAGCTCTCCGAGCTTCACTTAGTCGTATGGATATCATTTGGGTTTTTTCCAATCGATCCAGTAGTATACCGATCATGACACCTTCACAAAGGTTATGCAGGACTGACTCAACAACGTCCATACACGCATACATTCAAAGTATCGTTGTACCTAAGCTAATGCTTTGTTTCGATAATTGCACCTCCCCCTGGGCTTAGGAGACTCATATCTCGGCGACAACGCGACGATCTGAGGGTTGATTATTCTATGTATTTTAGATACCTCAGAGGCATGTTGACCCCATTCCCCTAGTAGGACGGTACAACTTACCAGAAGAGATCCTTACTAGGTATTCGAATGCATTCTGCCACTGCAGTAGTTGGGTTCAATCCTTAGATATTTAAGGATAACCACGACCTCCATACCTTTGAGTGACGGAGGCCATCAATGAACTCTATCAGGTTCGGGTGAAATATATGTCACTCAAGGTTGCGCCATCACCGTCTTCCTCGGTGAGAAATTTTGAAAGGGGCATGTCGGTCTTACAATTACTTGACGAACATTGCATGCCTATAGGGAAGCCTTTGAGAAGTATGTACCCGACCCCAATCAACCACACGGCTTTCACCGTGGAACAAAGGTTTTATTCATATTTATGCTTAACATTGCTCTCGGCACATCGGCCTTGACGAGCACTTCAACTTTTTCGATGGAAACAACACACTTTGGCTCAGCGGCTCTTACGAGTCTGGTTGTCTGATAATTCTCAATGAGCATGCACATGACTCGATCTCTACGGATCGGCTACTCAGCGTATTTTTACGCAACAAGCTCAGTACCTTGTCAAGGCGCTACCACTACTTTGGCACAACGGCTCTTACAAGTATGGCGCCCTTGCAGGTGTCAGGGAGACGAGTCATTCTGACATCGTTCCAACAAACGGCATCGTTGTGCCACTTAACTGGTTTTGGCAACTCTTTTGCCAACCATTCTGTCAGCACCTCCTCTGCTCTACCAGCAGTGGTGTGACGAACCTTTCTACATTGTAGAAGGCATTTCGTGAACTGGGTAGCACTCCTGCTACGTTCTTTCTGGGCTATTCTTAACTCCTTCAGGAATTTCAGCAGCACTTCCTCTCTTTAACAGAGAAAGCGTGTGTTTTCTTTTATCAATTTCAGCGGCATCTCCCCTCTTTGGTGGGAAATCGCTAAGCTTTAACTCAAAAAATGGATGTGCACCGTTGTGCATACTTTTCATCCATCAAGGTTGTAGGAACCCTGGGCCATAGTCAGGCCATACGTAATTGACTTAGTCTTTACGTCAAGAGCATTTTGCCAAAAAGCGAAGACTTTCCAATTGGGGCTTTATTCGTCAAGCAGAATCTTGAACGAAGAGCGGTAAGGGGATCGCATTGACGATTTGGAGTTGATCTCCATTTGAACGCTCATTTATGCGTCATATATTTAGTATAAGCAGAAGCATGTGCTTTATACAGCGGCGGCGTAAAGAAATGCATATACTATTGTTCAGGGTGTTTAATTGAACGAAATATTTTACATATATATTTGTAGAAAGCATGAGCCTTGGTGTCATTCAACACGATGGCGTAAGTAAATGCATAATCGGAAGTGCAGTAATTGGAAATTGCAGAAAGCAGGGAGCCTTGGCATCATACGACGCGACGGCAAAAGTAAATTACATAGCCTGTGCGATATAGGATGCATCGGTAGAATCAGCAGATATACACCTTGATCTGCATCCAACGATAGTTACGAGGCGAGCGGGTGAACACCGAAGTGATCTAAAAAGCTCAACCAAGAACTAAAGCGAGATATCATTTTGAAGAACGCATATACCGCGTATTTAAACATATATATCCGACGATAGTTACGAGACGAGCGGATGAACACCGAAGTGTCCAAAAAGGGCTCAATCAAGAACTAAAGCAAGATACTACTTCAGAAAGTATATGCTATATACAAACAATCAAATACTTGGGAGAAATGGATTAATGAAGCGAACTTACTTCAATTCGTGGAAGAAACGACTCTAAAATGCTTCGATGCTTCGAACGAGGCTCGACTTCGAAAAGGATCAACTCCGGACTTCGGACAAAAAAGGACTTGGACTTTGACTTTGAACCAAACCAGGTTCAAGTCAAGTCAACTGGGTTTGGACTTAGGTCAGGTAGGTTCAGACCTAGGTCAGGTGGGTTAGGACCAGGTCAGGCAGGCTTAGGCTAAGTCAGGCAGGCTCAAACCAGGTCAAGTGGGCTCAGGTGGGCTAGGCTAGGTAGGGGAGGTTTTTCTAGAGAGAGAAGCTAGAGAGAGAAGGGGGTGACGATTTTTAGAGAGAGAGGGCACCCCTATTTATAGGTTCTGAAACTTAAGCCCCAAGTTTTAGAATTTCCATATTAGTCCATAGCTTTTTCAGAAATTACTTTTGATCTTATCCATCTGACTGTTTGATCTTATCCAGAAGGAATATTTCATGGAATATTCCCTGGAAGGTCCTGAAATATTCTAGAATATTCTAGAATATTTTCTGAGGAATATTTTTGTGGATCCCACCAATATTTTCGCGGGTCCCGCAAAAAAGTTGAGTTTTCGGCATTTTTTTCTGAAAATTTCTGAGTAGGCCATTATCTTCGTATTGTTGTAACTAAGAAAGTTGGCTCGTAAAAAACTTTTGATTTCGATCAGGTAGGAAGTTATGACTTCCAGAGTGTTTGAGCATATATTCGTGAAGATACGAATATCCTAAGTATATTTGGATCGCAGGAATCGGTTTGATTCGCTTTACGGTGAAAACACTATTTTTCACTGAAAATGCCTCAAGAATTTATTCAGAGTTTGAACTGAAAAATTGCGGGTCTTACATTGACCTTGTTCAATGTTAAATCTCGATGAAGGATCCATATAGACTTTTTTATCTAGTTTTCCATTAAGTAAAACATTTTTAACATCTAATTGATATATATGCCCAATTTTTAGTTGATGCTACTACTCTTAAGGTTTTAACACTAGTCATTTTAGCTACGGACACAAAGGTTTCCTCCAATGTCACATGGGTGCGGGTGCGGCACTTTTAAAAACCTTGGGTGTGGGGGTGCGGCAGGGCAAAAATGTAATATATATATATATATATATATATATATATATATATATATATATATATATATATATATATATATATATATATATATATATATATAATTTTGAAGTTTTAACAGTTAACATTGTCATAATATCATTCATTATGCATGCAATATATCAACCTAAATATCAATCAAATAAGTAAAGCAATTACATAAATCAACCTAAATATCAATCAAATAAGTAAAGCAGAAAAGAACTAAATTACATACCAAAGTATATCCTGATGAAGTAATGGATCTTAATAATTTTCTTCTTCATCATCAAATGCATCATTAGAAGGAATACTGGGCTCAGCTAAATCCATGTTTGTTATGTTGAAATCATGATCTCCATCGAAGTCACACTCTTTTGGGTTTACATCTCAAAATTTGGATGTTCCTTGTCTGCGTTACAAACCCAATTTGAAAATGTTAAATACAATAAAAGTATATTTAAATGAAAAACTAAGAAATAATCAAATAACTGAGAGAGCAAATTAGTGCGTGTATTCATCATTGGTTCGCGAAAGTAATCGAAGATTTGAATAAACATATACTAAATCCTTTGCACGCTTGCTGGTGAGTTTGTTTCTCTTCATGTTGTGGATTTGAGAATATGTGCTCTAATTTTTTTCACAACAAGATGAACTAGCAGGTTGCGATAACAATCTTAATGCAAGACGTTGGAGAAGAGGTGTTTCTGATCCAAATGTTGACCATCATGTGATAGGATCTATATTATCCTCTTCTCTCGCAAATAATGTCGGTCCATATAATCTCGAAGATGAAAATTTTTTAGACTCTTGTGTGACTTGATGTAGAAGATATGCTTCTAGAAAAGGTCTTGTCTTACACATATTTGTATGTTTTGATAGTTCTGGGTCTAAATTTGGAGGGATACAACCAATATCACCAGCCTGCCACTTATTTGCATAATATTTTGGATTAAGATAATGTGCCATGCAATACAAATGAGTGTTGCTTTTATCCCATCTTTTGACTAAAATTGAATGAATATGATTAAAAAATTTTGAATCATCCAATGCAGAATTTTTTTCTTCTTGCTTAAAAACTATAGCTTGTATTTTTTCAATCATATTATCCCACATTTCATAAACTCTGTGAAGCATGGGCTTATCCTTATCAACTTCTCTTAACATTTCCTAAATAGGTTGCGTAAATTGAAGGAAGTATACCACTCTGTCTCCAAACTCATCATCAAGAATGAATTTTTTAATTTTTTGAGCCTTGATATCATCATCAGCACGATAGAATGTCAAATTTTCATCAGTCACCATGTTAACCAAAGCATTCTTCACTGTTTTAATTCTCTTCAGTATCACAATGATGGACGCAAAACGTGTTTCAGCGACCTTCAACAATTTCAGGTCAGAATGCCTATTAAATATAGCATTAGCACGATGGTGGTCAACAACGAAATTCCTAATGCTTTTGACATTTCTTTCTAAATCTTCAATCCATGAACATAAAGCATCTGCTTGTGAATTTTCTTCTTTGGGGTTGCAGATGCTCTTTAGGGCCAGATTTACGCTGTGTACTACACAGGGAGTCCAAAAAATATGAGGGTACTCACTCTCAAAACTCAACGCTGCACTTTTACAAACTAGAACGTTGTCTGTAATGATTTGTACAACTTTCTGATCACCCACTTCTTTTATGACTTTTATAAACAACCCCTTCAAATACTCTGCATTTTTATATTTCTCAGATGCATCAACTACTTTCAAGAATATTGGGCCACTAAGCGAAAAAGCAATGAAATTGATCAGTGGACACCTTTGAATATCTGTTCATCCATCAGACACAATAGAAACTCAATTTTGCTCCCATGAATATTTTTTAATCTCCAGCAACCTCTTCACATTTTCCCTCTCTTCTGCAAGAAGTGTGGTTCGTATTTTTTCTGAACTTGGAGGCACATAGCCACTCAAATTACAATTTACCAAGGATGTTACTAAATCCTTTCAATAAGGATTTCTAGCCGCATTAAATGGGAGTGAACTAGAATAAAAATACCTCCCAACTTTTCTATCCAATTCTTCTCTTTCATATGTATTGAATGTTGCTTGTATAGTTCATCTACCTCCTACATTGACTTTTTTTTCAGTATCTTCTTGATGGCTTGTAAATGGCACACTAACTGTACAAGAATCGGTCATTATCTTTCTCTTCTCATATTCTTCTTGTATTTTCTTATATTGTCTTCTCATTGCCTCATCAACTTTTCTGCATCCTGAAATGCCATGTCCTGGTATCTTCAACAAATGAGCATTTACTCTTGTGTAAGACCCAGCAAAATCTCTTGTTTCCACCACCTCCTTCTCCAGTTTTTGCAAGTCTATCTACATGTACCTATAGTGGCCCCACATCATCAATCCCACTACAACTAGCAGCAGAACTCACATGTTGAGTTGAGGATGACGCAAGTCTTTTCCCTTTATCCATCATTTTTATCCTGAAAATACAAAAAAATACATTCAAATTTTCAAATCAATTATACAGATATTATCTTGATATAAAAATATATATAATATATATATATATTATATATATATAATAAAATCAGGAGCAAGAAGGGGGGATATGCCCCTCCCCTGAAATAAGAGGGAGCAGGGACGGGGGCTCGACCCCCTCCCCTGCCGACCCAACATGAGAGCGAGAGGGGGGGCTCGGCCCTCCCCTGCTGAAAACAGAGGGAGCAAGGGGGGCTCGGCCCCTCCCCTGTCGACCCAACAAGAGAGAGAGCAGGGGGCTCGACCCCTCCATTATCGACACAAGAAGAGAGTGAGAGGGAGCCAGAGGGTACGTATCTGCGACGAGGGAGAGATGGAGCCTAGGAGGTGGCGTCGGGGCATCTGGAGGAGAGAGCTCGAGATGTGCTGCGCGGGAGAGGAGAGATTAGGGCAAAAAAAAAATTGCCCTAATCTTCCTTTTCATCGTTTTTTTTAACGTCTGAAACGTGAACAAAAATGACCCTGGGTGCGTTGACCGCACCCAGAGTCGTGTTGACCGCATCCGGTGCCGCACCCGCGTCGCATCGACGCGGGTGCGGCAACTGCTTTGCCGAGTCCCTGTGACTTAGGTTTCCTCATAGTCAATACCGTATTCTTGATAATATCCTTTAACTGCTAATCTTGCTTTATATCATTCTAGAAAACCATCGCTTTTAGTCTTAACTTTTAAAATTCACCGGCATCCAATAGATTTTTTGTTTGAAGGAAATTTAACTATTTATAAAGTGTTAGCTTTCTTGAGAGCATCTAGTTCAATTTTCATGGCTTCAATCCAATGTGGTATATTTTTTGCTTGATTATAATGTGTGGGCTCATAATATGAGTGTAAAGTTATTAGACAAGCCCTATAATTAGGTATAAGTGATTCATATGACACAAACCTATTTGGTGAAATGGATTCTCTAGTAGATCGCCTAAGAAAGGTTTCTTCTATAGATTCAGTATCTTGAGAATTTTTTTTTAAAGCACTAATAGGTTTATTTTGTTCACGCCGGGTATAAATTTGGAGATTTTTACCAGTGATGTCATCACTACTTGGTGATGTTTCAATATTAGATTCTTCATGATGTGTATCATCCATTATCTCAAAATGATTCAAAGAATCATCATATATATCATATCTTATGTTGGGGAAAGATCATATAAAAACACATAGTCAATTTCATCTTTATTATCAAGATTTTTAAAACCATTTTTATCTTCTAAGAAGGTCATATCTTTTGAAACATAAAGTTTATTGTTTGTGTAATCAAAACATTTATATCCTTTTTTATTTTCACCATATCCAAGAAAAACACATTCAATCGCTATTGGAGACAACTTATCTCTTTTATGTAAAAGAACAAAGCATTTACAACTAAAAATACGGAGGTGATTGAAATCGGGTGTGATGTTAAAAAGTTTTTCATAAGGAGAGATATTTTTTAAATTTGATGATGGCATACGATTTATTAAATAGGTGGAAGTTAAAACAGTTTTAGCCCAAAAATTTGTATGAATAGTTTTAGAAATAAGCAATGTTCTAGCGGTTTCTATAATATGCTTATGTTTTATTTTCGCTAGCCGTTTTGTTGTGGAGTTCTAGAACATGATCTTTGATGACAAATTCTATTTTGCTTCAAATAGTTTTGAAAATCATTGGATAGGTATTCTCCACCCAAATCGGATCTAAGAATGGATATGTTACTTTGAATTTGATTTTGAATTTTCATGCAAAATTCTTTAAAGAAGGAAAACACTTCTGATTTAAGATTAACAAAATAAATTCATACTTATCTAGTAAAGTCAAAGATGAATGTTACGTAATATGAATAACCACCTTTAGATATAACCGGAGATAGACCCAAACATCCGAGTGCACCAATTCAAAAGGTCTTGTTGAAATAAATGTTCTAGTTGAAAATGGAATAGACTTCATTTTTTCAAAAATGCAATCTTTGCAATTTATATCTTTTTCTTTACAAAATTTGTTTTCAAAATAAAAAAGATACATTTTTTAGTAACTTGGATGTCCAAGTCTTTTATGCCAAGTTTCAATACTTTTGTCTTTTACATAAGTACAAAAAGAGTTTATAGGAAGAGTCAAATGATCCATATAGTAGAGGTCTCCCTTCCTATGACCTTGCCCAATTTGCTTCCCGGACTGGAGATCCTGCACAAAGCACCCATTAGATGAGAATGATATTTCACATCCATGGTCGGCAATTTGGGAAACCGAAAAAAGATTTAGGTTTAACTTTGGAACCACTCTTACTTTTGGAACAAAAAAGTTTTTGAGAATTTTTAAGATCTAGTGTTCTTATACCTTTTATTTTTAGAAAAAATTCATTGATAGTAGAAAAACAAGATATTTTTTAATTGATGCATACATTAGTTAAAGCATTTTCATGAGCAGTCATATGGAAAGATGCCCCGGAATCTAAAATCTAAGAATACGTACTGGGTGGTGATGTGGAAGCAATGACGGCACCTGATGTAGAGGAGGTAGCTCTGAGTATTTGTTGAAGAGCCGTGGATATTTGTCCAAGATTTTCCTTGAGATCTTCGCTCTTGCCTTCATCTTCCTTTTTGGTGGTTGTTTCTTCTACGAAAACAACCTTAGGTTTGAAAGTTCCACTCAATTTGGGGCAAGCGGGTTTAATATGACCCGGCTTATAACAATGATGGCAAACAATCATCTTTCTACCTCCATTATTGTAACCTTGCTTTTCAAAGTGTGGTGGTTTGTATGTTTTAACATTGTTGTCGGGTTTAGACAGGGTTAGAACTTTATCTACATTCTTACTCATGCCAAGCTGAGTTTCTTTTTGAGTAATTTCGGTAATGGTATCTTCTAAAGGGGAAAAAGTGAATCTATGTAGAAGTGAGGATGTTACTTGTTCAAATTAGGGACGAAGCCTAAATAGAAATTGGAACAATCTTTCTTGTTTCATTTGCTTTTGCCTAAGTTCTACATCCTTCAAAGCCACCCACTTAGGCTCCAAAAGAGCTAACTCATCCCATAGAGGATTTAAAGTACTATAATAGTCTTGAATACTCAAATCCCTTTGCTTAGTGGTTCTTACCTTTTCTTGCAAAAAATAGACTCTTGCAAGGTCTTTTTGGGCATACATACTCTTAATAAAGAATCAAGCCTCATTGGCTCTACGAAATTTAGCTATATTAGCACATACCTTGAGTTCAATATTATTTATAAATCATGCAAGAATTTTTGCATGATTTCTTTCCCAATCCTCCACCTTTCTTTGATGTTCTTCAATGGCTTTGAGACAAGCATCTCCATCAAGAGCCTTTTCTTGACTCTCTTCGTTCTTGGTAAGTTTTAGTTGAGATTCCGAAATCAAACCCATTACATAACCCCAAAGTTTCTTTACTTTGTGATTATTTTTCATTGCAGATGCCCACGTCATATAGTTTTTGCCATTGAATTTGAAGGATAGGTCGATCTTGGATTTCATTGCAAAGGATGGAGAGGGATGTCACGATTTCAACTTTTCAATAATAGTATGGCTCTGATACCATGTAATGAAGTATGCGGAAATATAAAGAATGCTTAATGCATTCACAATGTCCTACAATAGACAAATACAAGAGAGAGAGATAAGAGAGAAGTCCACTATGGGACAATACAACAAGCTCTCAAAAGACAGGCAATAACAACAAATGAATTTATTAGAGAGGAGCTCTAAGGCTTAACAAATACAAGGGGGAGAGACCCCTATTTATACAAAAAGAAATGAGGAAAAAGAGGAGCCATTGGGAGCTCCCCATAGTGTCGTTGGGAGCCCCCAAGTGGGAGCCCCCAATGACTCTATGTGGGACCCCCAATGCATGTGTAAAAAAGTGAAATGAAAAATAAAAAAGGAAAAAAATAAAAAGATCCTATTTAATGAAATAGTTGTTTCTAGAAACAACCATGTAAAATGACAAAAATTCCCTTATCGGGTATATATATATATATATATATATATATGTATGTATGTATTTTAACAAGTGGATCATATCAATAGTTGAATGGGCTTTTGATTCTTCTTGTTCTAAAGGGAGTCTTCCATGAGATCTTATGTATAATGCTATTGGAGCACATATGGTTGATTTTGGAGATGGGCATGCAAGTTGAGAATTGTGAACATTCTAGCGGCTGTCTTTCTGGTAGCTGTAATGTTGGCTTGCTTGAAAGGGTGTCATTGCTGAATGCCAATGTGCTCATCTGTAAAACCTTGTATTATAGAAAACATAACTGCCCAGAGCATAAGACAGTCAAGCTCTCAAGGATGTACTATTCTGCTTGCTTGAGTGGAATGAACTTTTTCGTCTTCAGGAAAATGCCGATTGCCAAATTTGGATTGCACACAGTTCACTTACTGGGTAGAGTAACCAATCACTGGAAAATCAGACAGTTTGGAAGTTCAAGGAGGACAATGTAAGCATCTGAGAGGAAAAAATGAGCCACCAACAAATAGCTCAGAATCCAGATTATGGTTGCAGATTTCAAAAGCAGTAGTTCCGTGTCAGAGTAGCGCGTGTGATCCACCTGTCCCTCAACCTTGGTTGTCCACCCTAATGGCTTCTCTGTCCATAAATATAATTTTTATGGTTTCTGATCTCTGTTTTGCAGTCTACCAACACTCTATTTGTTTCTCAGCACAAATTGCTTCAGCTTTTCCCTTCAGCATAGATTTTCTACCAGATGAGCAGAGCCCTTGTGGGTGTGCATGAGTGTGATTTGCTAACATAAGAAGACTTAATAATTGATATGCACGAGTAAGATCCATCTGGAACATGATCCAAGCCTGATATAGATCATCTTTCTATTAAGGTCCTAAATATTCTCTAATTGCTTGAATTTCCAAGCGAAGATGGAGCTCTCTCAAATGCAATCCAACAGAGTAGAAACTTATATTTGTTAGGTGTATGAAATTAGTCGATATGGTTCCCAATTGTGTGCTGCAAAATTTCTTGTAATGTGTACATCAGGAATGGTTATGTGCCCTGGATGTGAATGGCATATTTTGTTTTATATTTGATGTGTATAAATTCAAGTAGTTGGACGATGAATTAGCAAATGTTCATGTACTTGTAGGAGTGTAAAGGAAAGACAATTCTTTAAATAATCGACTATGTACAATTAAATCTTGGTTTCATCTATGGAATAATTAAGTGTCGGTTTCCAAGCAATCAGTAAGTATCCATCTTTTCAGGGGTGAAAGGAATGGTCCTTTCAAAAAAAATTGGTGGATGCTTTTGTGGTTTCATCAACCAAAATTATCAGATATGTATCACCTGTAGTGTGTTGGGCATATCTGCAGTACATAGAGTGGGAATAAATGTGCTATATTTATGTATCAACATTGCAATTCCTTTGCCCTCATGTGTATAAAACTATGTTAGCTTGTTGGCAACTTGGCATGGCATGTTAGCAAATATCCATTGATATGAAGAGATGGCAGGATCCATTGAGCAGCCATGTGTCTCAGTAGTTTTATGTGTTGGATAACAAGTTATAAAAAACCATAGGTCTTTTCAGCACAAGTTGTCAAGCATGTCTTTGGCAGTTATGCACATATTTTTCTAATCAACTTTTTGGGTTGATGTCTTTAGTGTCTTAAATGCTCAAATTCTTTGCCCTAAGGTGAATTCATATCATCACAATCCTTGTAGTGATTGAAATGGCACGTTAACAAATTCAGCAACTTCACTGTTGCTTAAAAGCAGCACAAAAGCAACCTTATAGGTCTTACTGTATTTATCAGCTGGATTCATCTTAGGAAATGTTAGTTTTACTGAATTTAAGTCTCAAGCATTCAATGCTGAAAATGGTCAACACACATGGAATTCCTAGAAACATGAAAATGAAATATTGGCTTGTACGGTAGGTAAGCAGCTGACTTTTTCTTTTTCTTTTTGGGTTTTGAAACCCTGGATCGTTTTGATTTATCTACCCAATTATAGCCTAGAAACATTTGGCTGATGAATAGCATGGACAGGTAACTTGAACCAAACCCAGAGTTCTATGCAAAACCAGGGCAAAGATCCCTAAACGGATATCCTAAGTTCTAACCATGCTTATAGGCATATATGTTCCTGGATAAACCAAAAAATCCTAGTGAGATCATGAACAACTGGGGCTTAGTTGAGGTTGATCACCAAGTAACTTGATGGAAGATAGGGTTGGATGAGCAAACCAACTATCTTTTTCTTTTAACCAAATTTAAGTAGGCACATGGAATTGGAGATTTTTGAGAAGATGGGTGTCTCCAGTGAGCCTTGAAGAGGAGAAGCTGATGGATGGGCACAGTAGATATCACAGACTCGACCCACAATGAAAGATTAGGGCATCCTCAACAAATTGGGTAACTACAGATTCGTGAGAGTACCCCTTAAGTATTTCAATAGTTTTAAATAGCTCTCTCATTACCAACAATTCAATTCCCTATTCCTTCTTGTTATGAATTATTCCCTAGTCATTTCTGACCTGCTTGTGCCTGTGGTAGACAACCAACCAATCAATCAAGCTGCAATTGGAGAAAGTGGTCATAAGATTGGTGTAGCAGGCCCACATTCAGTTATGGTGAGAGGATCAATAAATGTTGGTTCTTCAACATCCTTTTTTGCTATTGCGATTAGTTCTCGTCCTCATTCCGTGTGAAATCGGGATGACAGTTTCTGATTACCTGAATAACGACTAAGCCTGCACAATTAGTCCATTTGGGTTGTTCTATTTCCCCAGTAGCTGGTGAAGACAAGACACATCCCTCTACTGTGTGACAGATTCTTATAATTCCTGTGGAGTCAAGTTATGAAGGTTCGTCCCCCGTGAGGAGAGGAAGCACATGCTCACATGCATGCAAACATACATAGCATTATTTCATCATTCTGGAATTGGTGTTCTCTTTTACCGTAGTAATTGCTTTTTTGTATTCATAAGTTCCAATTATAAGTTATTCTTGGCCATCAACAGGTGGCCTGCAGGGACTTCCCTCATTCACGCCATTTGTGTGTCAAGTTTCCGTTCACAGCCACACCACATGAGAAATTCTGTGACTTGGTATGATCTTTTATTAGGAACCTCTTTTCATGTCATTTTATTTGGTTTTTCTGCATTGAAGTTGGTTGGATTATTAGTTTTTTATTTTACTTGTGATGATCCTAAACAGTGCCACTGTTATGTCTGTGACATAAGTGCTCCATGTGCTTACTGGGGGACTGGTAGTTCTCCTGGTGACCATTGCCACTCATCTGATTGTGAAGAGAAATGGAGAATCCAAAGGAAATACCTCAAATTAGGACATCTCCTGCCTGCAGCTTCGCTTAAGTCTGTTGAAACTTCTCTCTCCATGGTTTCAACTATGTGCGACTATGGAGCCCCACTTCCTCTATCTCAGTGTGCCATCATGAATACAATTCCATTACAATCCTCTATCTCCAGATCAAATAGACACATCTCTTGCCCATTTGGTAATTTTGTGGGATCTGCACCAAGCAGCATAAGACACAAACACAGTATGCAGTCACCTTTCAACCACAGAAGGAATGTCTTTCCTCGGTTCAGCCAGAACAGAAATTGGTTACCTCAGAATGTCCCACGGATTGCACCAAGAATGATAGAAGATTACTATCCTTCCCAATTTGCACATGTTACTGCAGTGAATTTTTCACATAATTATCGACAAACGGCCACATACATACCATCACTGATGCCATCTGAGGACTATCACCTTAGTAGTGTGGAGGAATTTCTTTTAGGCAATGACTCAGACTTGGATACCTCACAGAATCTCTGCTTCAATGATGGTGGCTTCCATACCTCACAAAACCTCTACTTGACCGGTGATGCTGAACGTGCAGGTAGTCCATTATTAACACTTAATCCAACATATG
The DNA here is from genome assembly GCF_984573655.1 of Nuphar pumila. Classification (NCBI taxonomy): domain Eukaryota; kingdom Viridiplantae; phylum Streptophyta; class Magnoliopsida; order Nymphaeales; family Nymphaeaceae; genus Nuphar; species Nuphar pumila. The sequence continues at coordinate 53,795,300 of NC_143250.1, read as the reverse complement.
AATGCCCATTGTCAGCTTCCACCACATTAGGATTTGGTTTTGTTGCTTCTCAATGTCAGTCAGACGTGGATGTCTCCAACAGCCAGGTTGCACCTGCTGCTGTGCTAGATTCACCAGGATCCAGTTGCAATTGTGTTGATGATCCAACATCACTTGCACCTCTCTCTGTGGATCCTAAGATTCCAATTGTAGATCCAGTGGGACCAGTTGATGTGGTGTCTGATCCTTGTGGTTCAAGGGCCACCACAAACTGTAATTGGGAGCCTCCACTAGAAACTTGGCTTTTCCAATCGCAGCCAGCTAACAATGATTCCGTGATCCCAGAACTGGACATTTTCCTGTCAGAGACACTAATAGACCCAGTTATCGTTGGGCTGGACATAGGAGGCCAATGGTGATGTAATTGCCCACCCAGAGGTTCTTATGAAATCCGTGATTGGCTTGGTAAGTTGCTGCAATCAGGTAGTGTTCTTTTTCTTCCTTTCCTTTACTTCTACCACTGATTCTAAGTCTCCTTTGGTTTTGCAATGTCAGTTTCCGGATTTTGTATGTATCTCATATGGTGGATGCTTTTGTTTGAGACCCCTGAGAAGGCATGTTCACTTCCGCTTTGATACATACAAAATGAATAGTTGAGTTATTGACATGAAATTACTTGAGATTTTAACTGTTATTATCTATAGGGTTGTACATAGCATACTGCATACACTTGTCAATGGCTTTAGAGACTTTTCAGATCACCAGAATGTACATGATTTCTTTGCCAAGGCAAATGATGGTCAACTTTGAGAAAGGATCTTGGCTTTTTGTGTTCACTTGATTCATGTACATATGCGCAAGATGTTTTGCATGGGTGTTACAGCCTCCACTTGTGTAGTGGCAATTGTATCCACTGAATTCCTAAACCACCATACTTCAGAAGATGCAATCAAGAACTGTTCTTTGGAAACAAACCAAAGAACTCTAGAGAAAGGATATCTTCTTTTATTTGCTTTCCATGTTTTTTGGTTCATAGATAATGTTGTTTCTCTTTGATAATCGTTGATGTATGTCAAATTCATTAGACTGCAAAGTTTGAATAATTAATTGGACTCTATTGAAACCATTTGCAGAAAACAGTACTAAAGAGTATTGTATGTAAACAATCCAGTAGTTTTTTTTTTCCTTTTCTTTTGTTAGCCAAGCTGTAGGATAGCCCCTTGGTGAGCTTTAAATCTGACATCACCCAGTTGTCCAGCCTGCCACATATTTCAAACTTTGTGGAATAGAGAAGAATTGTAATTTTAAAACTCTCTTCAGTCTTTTCACAAGTTCTGATGTGGCTAAAATAGCGCATGTATTGTTTAAAGCTGCGTGGGAAAAAAATGGTGGAGGATTTTCTATCCTCTAAAAGTTTTTGAAGCTTTACAAACAGGTCTATCATTATTATCATCTTCGTCATCATAATTCCTGTGATTATTGTAATTATATGGAAATTACTTGATTACTTCTCCTTTCTCCCAATGTTTGTATGTCATGAAGAAAAAATGAAAACAGAATTATTTTTATTATTATCTTCGTCATCATAATTCCTGTGATTATTGGTATTATATGGCAATTACTTGATTACTTCTCCTTTCTCCCGGTGTTTGTATGTCATGAAGAAAAATTTAAAACAGAATTATTTTTCTACGCAGTGATATACACTGCCAAAGCTTTTGTCTTTATTAGGGATACTTGTAAATCAAATAAGTCTAGAGAAAATAAGAATCAGGAAGCTTAAATTTTTTCCATTTTTAAGATACTTTGGGAACTTGCTCAGCAGAACAGAAAGCAAGTTCAGGTATTATCCTGCTTTCCAGGATAATTTTTTGCATCCAAGCACCTGGCCTAACTCCAACAAATTGATAAATTGATTATCACTTTGGGGGAGGAAGGGGAAGGCTGGCCCTATCTCTACCCGTGCTTCAAGCTCTTAAAAGTGCATTAAGGAATCTGATCTTGCTGGATCCCTTTTAGTGGTCACTCCAACCCCTTGTGTACCAATGTCTAAACTTTTTTAACCTGTTATACACATAACATAATAACATATGACTGAAATAAGAAGGTATGCTAATATAGATAATGACTGTTTTAGTAAAATTTACAGGAGAGGGTTTTCTGCTAGGGATCACAGTAATCAAAAGCTTGCTTTGAGTGCAAACTGCTAAGCCATGCTCTTCATTATACTTGAAACTTTATGGAAATCGCTTTTCTTGCAACATTAAATGAAACTTTTTTTATGTTAAAAGTGCAATTTTTTATTTTATACAATTTCCTGTTACTTTTAAAGATTATTTTCATTTTGCAACCTACATGTGATGGGCATTTTTAAGAAGACATGTTTCATATTCTTGTTTTTTACAAATGCTTCAAGCTTAATACATTGAAAAAAATATTTTAAAAAACTTATCGTTTAATTCTTCGCACAAGCAAATTAGATGATAGGCCAAATCATGAATCTTTTGCCCACAAGGGCTCTGTTCATCTGGTAGGGGTGGCTTGTGAATACCAAGTTGACAGAATGTCACAAGTTTGAAACCTACGGGTGGTGTCCCTTGCCCACAAGGTCAAGGCTGGGTTTACTCGACGATGGGCAGAGGGGACCTCAAGGGTTTTACCAACCGGATGCCAGCCAATGTGCAGTTGGTGATGGGGGGTGATTGTGAACCTTTTGTATCACATGTCGCATCTTACTTTGGTAGCTACGTTATAAACCATACCAATTTCCTCCCAACAAATGAACAGAAGCTGAATTCGGGTTTGGATTTGGCTCGCTTGATTATTAGGGTTGTCTTATAGGCTTGGGCATTTTAGATGGATCTAGGCTTCTCTTGGATCATGTTGAGCTGTCTTGAGGTAATAAAAAACTTTTAAAGCTCAACTCAGTTGCTTGTTGAGCTGGGACTGGACCCAGATCTGCATGGATACCAGACCAGTAATAAAATTCACTTAGATGTTTTTATGTATTTTTTCTGCAATTTTTTTTCATGCAAAAGGAAAAAGACAAAGAAAACCAACCCAATTCTTTCAATTTGATCTGATTCAAGTGTGACTTTTTTGGTCTCCTAAATTTTCTTCCAAAGCTTAAAACTTGAGAAAACCTTTCAAATCAAATCAACCGTTTCTTGGTAGTAACAGTACCAACCTGGAGGTGCCAAATAATTCCTAAAGGATATCTTGGTACATTCTTGGAATAACCAAGGATAAAACCGACCACCCAAACATTGTTATAAACCTATATATCGACTCCAAAACATCCAAATTGAGACGGAAAATCAGGGCTAAAGAAAAAAAGGGAAATTTTATTAAAAAGACCGTTTTAGTTTGTGCTGGCAACAGTCAACCATCCAGTTAAGGCCATGGTAAATAAAGCAAGCTACCTCTCTGTCTAGCCCTCTCCCTCACCAACAAACTACGGTTTGAACAAGGGCTTCTCACCTTTCATTAAATCCCAACTCCCCTTCACAAGTTCCCATTTCGCTGGCGCTCAACTTCAGACTTGTCTCTTCTCGGTGCAGACATTTCATTCAGGTGCGAAAGTAAGATTGGTATATATATATATATATATATTAACTAGTTTTTTACCTCTTGTCTTGTGAAGAATAGGTAAGTTTTATGTAATAATTGCATCAATAGGCAATCGAGTCTTCCTATAAGCTTTTTCTTTCTGATTGGTTTGATAGGTGTACCGCAGCTACCGCTTGGCAAGCCTCAGATTTAATCGCGCTAGGGATGATGAAGCCTCCCCTCCCCCTCGCGATGGCTGCGGAGCCGTTCCACCTCCTCGAGATCAGCATCCTCTCAGGGCAGGACCTCCACCCTGAGACCCGATCCATGTCGACTTATGCGGTGGCCTGGATCCAGCCCGATCGGAAGCTCTGCACCCAGGTCGACTCGTGCAACCACACCGACCCGCAATGGAACGATAAGTTCATATTCCGGGTCGACGACTCGTTCCTCCGAAACGAGACGTCCTCCGTCACGGTGGAGGTCTACTGCGTCGGCTGGCTCAGGGACACCCTAGTGGGCTCGGTCCGGGTCCTCGTCGGGAGCCTCCTCCCCATGAAGGGCAACGGCATCTTCGCCGGGATGCGGTTCACCGCCGTCCAGGTCCGGCGGCCGTCCGGCCGGCCCCAGGGGATCCTCAACCTCGGCATCACCGTCCTCGACGCGTCGCTCCGGAGCGTGCCGCTCTACACCCAACTGAAGCCGGCGCTGGAGGTGCGGGACCTCGTGGGGGCGAAATTCCGGCCGCTGCGGCGGACGAAGAGCGTATCGGAGGTCGGATCGGTGGTGAAGGGGAAGGCCGAGTCGGTGGCAGATACGGTGGACAATGCGTCGTCGGCGGACGAATTCGGGGACGACTTCTTCGCGGCGGAGGTGGGGAGCTCGGTACTGGAGGATTGGAGCGTAGCAAGCAGCCGAGGGAAGGAGGAGCTCAGGATGAAGCTCGAGCCCTGGCGAGGATCGGAATTCGACCGCGCCGGTGGAGGCTTCGAGGCGTCGTTCAGGGAGATGGCGGCGGCGTCCGTTCGGGAGGAGGAGAGCGGTGCGGGCTGCGAGTTCACGGTCTCTTGCGGGATGAAGCCCAGGAAGAAGAGCCCCGCGACCGATCCGTCCAAGACCCGCATGAGCATGAGCCCATCCACCGCCACGTTTCGGTAGGTGGGCTTCTCTCAGAGCGGCAGATGCAGAGAGGGGGAGGAAGAACAAGTCCTCTCGGTTTGGTCGATAACTATCTCCAATAATCCGATGGCCGTCCGGGGAGAATTCCGGCAGTTTAAGGCGACGGAAAGAGAAGCCGGTCTGAATCTGATCTGATCATCATCATCCCCAGCTCGTGCTCTGCTATCGCTTTCTTATTTTTTTTTGTTTTGTTTTTCGATTCCTGGATTACATGTTCTTTTTTAATTCCTCATCTGATTTGCTTATAAAGTGTCACGTATATTCAAAGTGATTAAATTAATTTATTTTCTTTTGCTTTCTTCAAAGAAAGCTGGGGTTGGTCAGACTGAAAACCATAAACATTTACAGAGGGGGAGTCCAGTCTGGACTCATATCAGACCATTGACTATCATTGTCTCAAAGAACCGGGCTAACCCGTTCAAGTCTCTGGGAACAAATTTAACTGATTGTTGACATGTTTGCTGACATATGCTTTGGGAGAGACATCATTGAATTAGAAGGTGATTCACCGTGTCCTCTTTCACAAAAACATCCTTTTTTTTTTTTTTTTGATAACTCAAAGAAACGGCACCCGGCACGAAGACCTGATTGCGTTGGCTCAGCCTGCCCCAAGGAGACGAAGCCTCTTCCAAGACTGCTCATCCTTGTTTGGCCAAACAAGATAAGTTGTGGTCCCGTTGCTGTTTGATCCCCAAACCCCCTCTTCTTTTGGCCTGCAAACCTTGTCCCATGCAATCAAATGAATGTGCTGGTTGGAAGATGATTTGTACCAAAAGAACCGATTCATCATTCTTTCCATTTTTGAAATTACCGAACTTGGAATAAGTATGAACTCCAATAAATTGGAAAGGATGCAAGGACAGACTTGATGAGAATCAATCTTCCTGCCATCGAGAGTGTTCTACAGTCGACTAAGAAACATTTTTAGTAAAGGTTTGTAAAAGAGTTGGACAAAGGCGACCTTTGAATAGAGGTAGACCCAAGTATTTGTCAGGGAGCTCAGCTCTTTGCCACCCACAAAGGAATTCGATGTAGTGCTACTTAGAGAAATGTTGAAAGGAAGGTACACTGATTTCCCTGGACTAATTTGAGAGCCTTGGCTTCGTTTCGATTTCATGGATTAAGTCCAAAAAATTAAGAAGTATTTTTTGTCCCAAATGAAAAATAAGTATCTGCTGCAAAAAAGGAACGACCCCAGCAAAATCCCTGAACAACCACTGGAAGGAAAAGGCCTGCAGCCTCGGCATGGGATCAATCGGCAACTAAGCTTCTCCATGACAAGAAGAAAGAGGAAGGGGATAATGGGTTCTCATTGTCCGATACCTTAGCAGTCCTGCCTCCCGAAACAGTTAATTTTTTTTTTTTTTTAAAAGCCCAGTCCTAGCCCAGCCCTGATTCCATATGAAATAGATTTTTATCCATTTTTGTAGTCCAGTCCAGTCTTAGCCCAGCCCTGACTGCAGCAAATAGTTTGATTTGTCCATATGAAATAGATTTTTATTAATAATTGTAGCCATTTTTTATTTTATCTCAAAAAAAAAAACGGGGGCGCTGCCCCCGAACCCCCAACTATCGCACAAATACAATTTGTTTTGCTACACCCCTGTTTGCCCCCCCCCCCCCCCACATGAATCCTAGCTACGCCCCTGCCTTTGATGCTAGGGAAGCATGGGATCGATAGGCAACTAAGCTTCTCCATGACAAGAAGAAAGAGGAAGGGGATAGTGGGTTCTCAGTTTCCTCTAAAAAGTACCAGTCCACATGGTCATAGACTTTAACAAGGTTCATTTTGAACACCACAGATGGGGCCTTGCTATTAGACATAGAAGTCACAAGTTCATGTGCAATGAGGACCTTTTCATGGATATTTTGGAGAGGGTTGTGTATGTTCGCCCCCGATGATTCACTGAATCCCACGTCCGTGTTCGGGGGATCGAATGAGCGCCACGTATTCATGCACATGGGGCTCGTATTCCCGTGTATGTTGACATAACTTTGCATCGGACTCTGGTGCTGTTGCAAAGACTTAATCACCCTTGCTTTTCTTGCCCTGAAATGACGGTTCGAGGAAATGACAAAAATATCCTCCATTCAAAAGTTGTGAAACGACGGGTAGGGAAAAGGACAAAAAAGTCCTCCATCCAGAAAGTTTGATGTTAACCATTTAAAGTGGAGACGTTCGCCTGCGCCATCTGCTATAACAGTTGCTCCCATTATCAATGCAAACTTTGCCTTCGTCTCCAGTCGAGCTTTCCGCCTTGTTTTTTATCCTGTTGTACAACACACTGTCGCCTTCTCATGCCTGCCTTGTGTTACAAAACATTTCAGTGTCTTCTCTTCATTTCTGTTGTCGTTAGGCATCATGGAAGAAAGCAATGATTCACAAACATTCCAACCAGTGTCATTAAGGCACCGTGAGTAGCTTTTCATCTCATCATGCTATCGATGAAGAAGGCATGTCGTCTTGTGTGCCATTAAGGCATTGTTTGGTTATTGCAGGTAGATCTTGTTATTACGAAGGTTAGAAACTTATCGATATTTGTAAGACGCTGGGACCTGTTGACAAGAACGCTTGTTTGCAGATGCTAGGAAGGGCCTCTACCCCATCAGGTATCCTACAGTCACTCATCATATGCATTGTATCTCAAACCGCTGTATTAGTAACAGACTCTCGTTTTTGTGAGATACATTTTTGTTAGTTAATATCGATTTGTTTGCTATTATGTTCAAGTTCTTCCTTATCGATTTGTAATTTATTGTGCGATATATTTATCGACCTTTTAGATAGTATGTTTTTGTATCGTCGAGTTATAAGTTATAAATACTGAACTGCCGTATCGATTTTCAATATCTGACAAATCGCTATACATATCGTTTTGTAAGATATTATATGTTTTGTAATATGTATTTGTAAGATATTTGTACACAGACTTTGAAAACGTTTGGGTGCAGAAACACATCTTGACACGCATGGCGGGGCGATTTTCGCATGCATATCGTTGCTCTCTCAGTGACTTCTATTGAACTCGCTTTAGAGCCTCGTGGATATTATGAGAGCGTTATCGTCAACACACATGTACGACATGTTTATTTTATTGGCATGGTAAGTGACACGTCGATGCTCAGCATAAGCAAACATCAAACCGCACTTGCTTTGATACTTTCATTCATTAAATCGTTGCTTTGACTTGCGTAACCCTAGTGGTATCCGTTCTTATATGCATCCTGATTAAATCGTAGTAAACCTATGCCGCTTGCTAACGGAAATTGATATATTGCTTACAAAAACATTCCACTGTCTTCTTTTATTTGTCGTTGTTGTTAGGCATTAAGGAAGAAAGCAATGATGCACAAACATTCCAACCAGTTCCATCAAGGCGGCGTGAGTAGCTTCCCAGCATCATGCTATCGATGAAGAAGGCATGTCGTCTTGTGTGTCATTAAGGCTTTGTTTGGTTATTGCAGGTAGATCTTGTTCTTACGAAGGTTGGAAACTTATCGATATTTGTAAGACGTTGGGAGCTGTTGACAGGAATGCTTGTTTGTAGATGCTAGGAAGGGCCTCTACCCCATCAGGTATCCTACATTCACTCATCATATGCATTGTATCTCAAACCGCTGTATTAGTAACAGACTCTCGTTTTTGTGAGATAATATCGACTTGTTTGCCATGTTGCTGCAAACACAAATTGATATATTGCTTAAAACATTATTGAGCTTATTATCAGGTTGTAATAAAGACGATGTAGCTCAATCAATAGAAAGATCTGGAAAATTGAATATCTATACTTATGACCCAACTGAAGAATTGAACATCTGCACTAACGATGCACATGAAAAGAAGGGTGCAGGCATTAGACCCACTATTGACTTGAATGTTCCAGTGAAAAAAATGCAATTCAATGATGAGGTAGACTACCATGACAGCGCACATAATAAAAGTGTATGCACCGGGAATGTACACGGAAGTACACCTGACTTCAATGTTCTAGGAGAAGAAATGCAATTCAATAATGATCCTGATTTTGATGTCAGTACACTTAATAAAACCGTAGGAACTGGGAATGTACATGGAATTGCACTTGACTATGTTCCTGTAGAAGGAATGCATTTTAATAACGAAGAAGATGCATATAAATTTTACAATGATTATGCCTTAAAAGTTGGCTTCAGTGTGAGAAGGTTTTCTTGGTCAAAAAATGCACAGGGTGTCTTGGTTAGAAAGACATATGTTTGTTCCAAGCAAGGTTGGAAGAAATCAATGAGAAATCCAACTAGGAGCACGCCAGAATCAAGATGTGGATGTCAGGCGAGATTGGTTTTGAGAAGACATCCGAATGGGAAATTTGTCGTGCGTACTTTAATCAGTGATCATAATCATGATTTATCTGCATCATTTATGACTCCTATGCTAAGGTCACATCGTAAAGTAACTGTAGCTCATGCTGCAATGGCTGAAATAGCCGATAGCGCCGGCATTGCACCAAGGAAGACATACAATTTGTTTACCCGCATTGATGATGGTCGCGAAAATGTGCCATTCACACCTTTGGATCTTAAAAACCACTTGAGCAGGAAGAGGACAGATAACATGAAGAACGGAGAAATATGTTGTTTGGTTCGTTACTTACAGAATAAATCAAGCAATGAACATGGTTTCTTTAGTGCAATGCAAGTGGACGCAGATGGATATGCCATGAATATGTTTTGGTCAGATTCAAGGTCTAGATTAGATTATGAATGTTTCAATGATGTGCTTGTGTTTGATACTACAGTAAAGATTAACACTGAACAGTAGCCATTTGCGCAGTTTGTGAGAGTGAACCATCATGCACAGAGTTGTATATTAGGCGGTGCTTTTGTGTATGACCAGACCAAGGAAACCTTTGAGTGGTTGTTCAGAGTATTTACACAGGCAATGAACGGGAAGCATCCTGAAACTGTACTTACAGATGGTGATCACGCAATTGCGGCTGTAGTGCTTCATGTGTGGCCAGATGCACATCATCGCCTGTGTTTGTGGCATATCTTTCAAAATGCAGCAAAGAACATAGGACACATATTTAATCAGAATACAGGGTTTGACAAACATTTTACAAGGTGTGTACTTCATAGGGTAGACGAGGTCACCTTTAAGTCAGATTGGGACAAAATGATTAAGACATACGACCTTGCTGACTGTCTGTGGTTACAAAATTTATATGCAGAAAAAGAGAAGTGGGCATTGGCTTTGTGCAGGTATGATCAGCACACAAAGAGCCGAATCTATGCATGCCACGCTGAAGAAAACCCTGTATTCATGTTTAACAATGTTTCGTTTCATGGAACAATATGAATTATTTGTAGACGGTCTAAGACAGAATGAGCTTGAACAAGACGTGAAATGCTTCAATACACGACCTCTAACTTTTGGCATGAAAATATTGATGCGACCTGCAGCTCTGTATACACTAACTGTATTTGAATGGATCAAGAAAGAGGTGTTGCATGTCATGAATTGCAAAATAGAAGAACTGGTGCAAACCGAGAATATGCACAAATACCATATTTTTTGTCAGGGCGAAAAGCATCAGGAAAGGCAAGAAGCGCATGTCACGTACAATGTCGACAACGGAAGGGTAGAATGTTCGTGCAAAATGTATGAATTCAAAGGTATCCTATGCTGTCATGCATTAAAGGCACTCAATCAAGAGAAGATACAAGAAATACCTAAGTCTTACGTAATGCGAAGATGGACGAGACGCGCGAAGATTGAAATGCTCGTTATGGACAATGCGAGTAAATCTGGTGTTGATGAGAAGTGCCACATAGCCTCCCGTTACCAACAACTGTGTAGGTCATTCATGCATGTTGCTGATTTGGCATCGAGAAGCGAAGAAGGCTATGCATGTGTGAGAAAAGCTGCAACGGAGTTACTTGAAAACGTGGAGTTAATTCACATTAAGTCTGTTGCAGCGAATGAATACCAGCCGAAGATAATGGGATCGAACAACGTAGGTCAAAATCATGTTTCGCTTGACACTCCCGAGAAGTTGCGCCGAAGCGTAAACATTATCTTTAACAAGTCAGTAGTGAACGTTGTTGATTATGATGGACATATTCATGAAGCGCAGGGTATCAAAAGAAAACCTGCCTCTGATCGCAGTCGTCGGAGGGCAAAGGGTGCACTAGAATTGGTTGGCAAGAAAAGGACTAAGAAACAACCAACCTGTAATAAAAAACAATGGTGCAGAACCTTGTTTCGACGCTGTATGCCATTCCTTGGCCTCTGTTATTGGGAATTAAGGGCATGTCTATTGCTTCTAGTTTACAATCTGTTTTTGCAGGTTGATATACCCGGATTCCGCGAAGAACTCTGCAAAAAGTTGACGTCCTTTCTAATTTCGGAGGAGAAACTGACGGAGGCGAGGATCTAAAAGGCTTGTAATTGATAAAAGATGTGCGCTCAACACGCGTGATTGACAGTCGCAGGGTGAGACTGCGATGTGTGCAATGAACAAAGACTTCTAATGTTCGAAATGATAATATTCAACATCGCTATAAAATGTTGTATGCTTAAACATCGCTTTAATGTCGCGTTCGTATTTTACGAATAGTACAAAGCGATACGCTTGGTGATCTAACGTCAAACTATACTGCTACGACCATGAAAACTTGTGTCAGCATTTAAAAATTGCTTAAATTTTAAACGACGGTTTCTTCAATTATGATCTTACAGACCTATGAAAAAGGTATAGACGGATACGACAACTGCGTCGAAGCCGCCTATGCACTCGATTCAAGAATAAGTCGTTTATGCAGGAATTGTCGATTATGTCGGTTCCTTATTCGCGAAGCAAAGTGGAACTGTGTGTTGTGTCATTCAAATATTAATGAAATGTCCTATCACCCTCCGTCAGTTTTCGAGTATATATGTCAGTTTCATTAAACCAAAAGCAAATCTTAAATAAAAAAGCACTCCGCATTAATGAAAACAATGTCATGCCAGAGGGCTATTATGAATCGTAGTCAATGCGATTGGACCGAATCTTTGGGTCTCAAATAAATCCATAAGTACGTCTCAAAAAATCGCCTTAGGTGTACATTACCGTCGGTTCATCAATACAGCGATTTCTAAGAACAAACCTTTCTTATTGATAAGTTCACGTAATGCGATATTTAGAAATATCTTTCGCCGTACAGTATTCTTCATTGCTTAAGAACAACTTTACCAGCATTGGTTATGCGTATACAACACAAAACTATTTCTGAATACAATTTACTTTTCATAGAACACCCGTCAATGGAACGAGATGAACACCCGTCAACGGAACGACAAATCCGCTTAGACCTCGCTAGGGAGAGGAAGAGGACTTGGCGGAGCTCCTGCTGGCCACCCTCAGCGCGACTGCATCAACTGGGTTGCTGTCGAGGAGGATGGCGAGAACGGTGATGGAGGGGCTCGTTAGGTTGTACAGACAGAGCAATCGATAGGTTTCACTTTATATTATTCTGTCTGTCGTTCGTTTTAAACTCAATCAATTTTCCGCATATTTCGTCGCGTATTACCGGCATATGTTCCTGCAACAAAACAGGTAATGTGAAACCAATATATAACAAGAATACCCAATAACATCGGATACGAAGCTCATACGGCGTGGAAACAAGGTTCTTCTCCATTGTATATTGCTTCAATATGCTTCATTACGAATATGCCACAATCGACCCCATTACTTTGTAACGGAGCATCGTCAGCACAGAGCAACATCCACTCACCAATGTCAACACCCATTTGCCCGTTAAGGAATCCCGCCTGTGAAAAAGGGATAATATATTACAGTCCGGTCCACCTCGAATAGCTACTTCACCTTTGGGTACAAGCTTACCAAATGCATAGCATCGCGTTCTACGCCACTGTGGCAGTCCAATGAGTTGTAGCACCATAGTTGTTTTAGCTGAAAATTCATCTCGTATAGGACCCAATGGTCTGGATGTTGCCAGAGTGTAGGAAGTAAAATCTGCGAATCGATAAAATCATTTTTCGTTCCAGAGACTTATCGTGATGGGGATGTTACGAATAAACCTTGGATAAGAGGTTTGTTCACTTACCTTTCCAAATTTCGAAATGTCTATGCACTCATCATCGTTGTTCCAACAAGGTAGTGCATCTTCGAATCCTATGCCGTATGGCTTTCGCCGGACGTACATCTGTTGCACGAAATAGCAAGGTTTAACCACCAAGAAACGTGAGTACGTCATAAAAGCAAACAGAACAACAGCGGCCCAGACATACCATGAAATACGGGCTGATGATGCGTACTGTATTGCTCGTTGGGTTGCTCTGAATGTAATTGACAAAATCATACATTGTCTGGTTGCACAAAGTTACGAACTTCAGAACATGCAAACCGATGACCTAGAAATTGATAGTGGACAAATACTTACAAAATTACTGATAGTGTTCCCATCTGCAAATTCATCTTGCATCTGCTCGATGTCATCTACGAACTCGTCAGGGCGTTGCCGCCCACCCGAGACTGTGGATGTTGCACTGAGTGCACCATGAGCGTGGTATTCAGGATTGGACATTGAAATTATTGTCTACAGTAAACAACACTAGTCCAAATACGACATGAAAAGCTAAATGTTCACTAAACCGCTCAGGCGTTTCAAAGAATATACCTCTTAAGCGCTAGTCCTGGTACTGTGGATGTGGTTGTATTCTTGTTCAGAGCCGTGCGTGGCCGTTTTGCTGCCATCGTCCACTCCATTGGCAACGTGCCTGGTCGTTTAACTCCCATCCTCCTATCCGTTTGCTCTGTGCCTGGTCGTTTTTCTCCCCTCGTCCACTCCTCTGGCGCCGTGCCTAGTCATTTTGCTACCATCGTCCTCTCCGTTGCCGTTGTGCCCGGTCGTAGTGCTCCCATCGTCTTTGGCGTCGTGCCGGGTCATATTGCTCCACTCGTCCTCTTCTTGTCCGCCATGGCTGGTCGTACTGCTCCGATTGTCCCCTTCTTCGGTGTCATGCCTGGATGGAGATATCGATGGCACATTTGCAACGGAGATACTGAAACGCCGTCCTCACCTACAAAGGTAAAGTCCTTTAACGTGCAGCCATTTTTTGAAAACAGCCCGCTAATTAATTGATTGCGTTTAAAAAAAATATAAATACGGTTTTTCGCATGCCGCCTTTTTTTTATAACCGCCGCCAAATTAAATGCTTGCGTTCGAAGTATTCAAAAATACGTCTTTTCATGCTGCTCATTAAGTTTTAAATATTCAAAAATACGTTTTCCACGTATGATTAGACATTCGAACAATACCCACAAATCACTATGTTGCGATGCCACAGATCGCTCTCTGACTCAAAGCACGAAGCTAATTAATTTATTGCGTTTAAAAAAAATATAAATACGGCTTTTCGCATGCCGCCTTTTTTTGATAACCGCCGCCAAATTAAATGCTTGCGTTCGAAGTATTCAAAAATACGTCTTTCCATGCCGCTCATTAAGTTTTAAATATTCAAAAATACGTTTTCCACGTGTGATTAGACATTCGAACAATACCCACAAATCACTATGCTGCGATGCTACAGATCGCTCTCCGACTCAAAGCACGAAGCTAATTAATTGATTGCGTTTAAAAAAAATATAAATACGGCTTTTCGCATGCCGCCTTTTTTTTATAACCGCCGCCAAATTAAATGCTTGCGTTCAAAGTATTCAAAAATACGTCTTTCCATGCCGCTCATTAAGTTTTAAATATTCAAAAATACGTTTTCCACGTGTGATTTGACATTCGAACAATACCCACAAATCACTATGCTGCGATGTCACAGATCGCTCTCCGACTCAAAGCACGAAGTATCCAGCGATGGCAACAAATCCTTTCCTTATCTATTGATTATTTAACACAAATACATTTTCACGATTATCGTATATGGATACAAACCTTTGTGCCGTCAGAACTCATTAAATTATTGTTCATGGCTTAAATCGCCAATACTTTTTGCGTTATTCTTTCGAGGCGAAGACAAATACAGCGATTGCTAAACAGAAATGTTATATCTTAGCGATGCCAAAGAGGTTAGGCAATGCCACGATTTCTGAAGAAACATCTATTTTCGTTTAAAGTTTATTTATTACCGAGACCCAAAGTCGGAAAGATGTAATAATAAAGAATTAAACAGTAAAAGAATTTCACGTTACCGCAACTCATTATACAATTACAACAAATGTATAGCGTGATAAAAATGAAAAACTAGGATTTATTCCGAGTCACTGGACGAATCTGATGAAATTTCATAGACTTGTCTCTCACTTTTTATTGGTGGACTGTCTATCCTGGGTGGCCTCTTCGTTGCGAAACCTTGCCTAAGAAGACTGGTCATCATGTCCACCACTGCAATCAATTGAATGCCCATAGTGCTTACTTCTGTCCTTAATTTCTTATTCTCCCTCTCAATAAGTTCAAACCTTGCGGCAGAGACAGTCTTCTCTTTTGGAGCAAGTGTTCGGTCTTCCTCGTGATTTGTTACTGATGGACTAGTCGTATTAACCAGAGCGAGACGACGTTTTGGTTGTAGAGGCTGGGCTACAACATGAGAAGGGACAGTTGGGAGGCATGGGTTGACAATTTTTTCAATCTTCCGATTTCGCCGCATTGGTTCCCAATAGCTTTCGAAATAGAAGGGATCAAATTGTCGTCCTTCATGATCATACGGTACGACAGGGAAACCACCTGAGTTCCAATTTAATAATTCGTCCCTGTAGCGATCGCTCAAATTCACGTGCCTGTCCCCACCAATATTCATCTTCCTTCTCACCTCCAAAGGCTTATTTGGGATAGACTGCCCCAAGCCAGATTGTAGGAGAACTCGACTACCTTGCTGCAACTCGGCTTCAAAATTGCAGAATAGCCACAAATCGCGGTCAGATCTGGCAGCCTCCGCAACAACGTCTCCATCATCGCCCCCATCTCCATAAGGTCTCCACAAAACCTGTACATTGGTAATTCTTTTTAATAACGAATGACAAATATATTAAAATTTATTTACGCATGATATGGCAACAACGATATGCACTACGGAAGACAATCCTGCAGCGATGTATACTTAAGAATGTTGAACATTACAACGATTTATAATACTCAATGGTAAATGCTGACGCGATTGTAAACAATTTTAGAATGTTTACCTTGTTTAATTGCAGCCCATCTAAAATGGACTTAGCATTATAAACTGCGACGTTTATTTTGGCCCAGCGACCGATCTTTGGAAAACCACAAATCGGAGGGTCACACCGTGGACGCAATGGGATAATATGTTCCAACGCCCAGGCCTAACAAAAAAATTATTATTAGCAACGCCACAGACTGCAATGAGATTTGTCTACAAATACTAAGTATGTAATCAACAAATACCTGAACAAATGGCCAAAATCCGCCAACTGTTTTCGTACCATTACTCGCACGGTGGAGTTGACTGTACAGGTGTGCGAGCATAGCGGCACCCGAGGCATAGTTGTCGACTTCGTCTAAGTCTGCCAGGTATTGCAGCCACATGGAACTTATTCTCAAACCAGAACAATCGGAAAATAATGTAAGAGCAAAAAAATATAGAAGGAAGCCGCGCAACTCTTGGTCAGCTGTTTCAGATGCACAAGTAGCGGAGTGGCCTTCTCATTTATTACGAAAAACTGAGACCTTCATTGATGTGGAATTGCTTCCACCAGAAATACATTGACTCCATTCGTCCATCGACATTCCTAGAAGGGCAGTGCAGTTTTCCCTTGCGTTATAGTTTGAATGCCGTAATAGGACAGCACTGCCATCGCACTTAAGGCCAGTGATCCTCGCCACATCTTCTAGAGTCATGGTGATCTCAAAAGAATCAAACTGGAATGTGTTAATCTTATCATTCCACTTATTTACCAGGTGAGTCATGGTATTCCAGCAAGTTTCAAAATATTGCTGGTCCAAAAGGCCACCGAAGTGCATATTTCGTAGTCGGTCCTTCTGATATGCACTCAGTTGACCATACCAAGACAGAACTACAGGCCATTGACAGCGACCTCCGAGCTTTTCACCTGGTGCTCTACTACTCCTGTGACCTCCCTGTAACACAAAATAACATATTATTCCTACAAATTATAAATTACTTTCATTTGTACTTATAAATACTATTCTACTAACCGCTATAAATAATATCGGTTGCAGACATACTACCGCAGTAATCGCTATAAATATCAATACCTAACACAGTAATCGCTAAACATATTATTAAATCTTCGCAGACAGGACGGATATATTTACCTTGGTCGCTATTTTCTGTTGTTCTCCCTCCAACCTGGGACTTTCTGGTGGGTCCACTGCCTCCAACTGCCTTTCAATCTCCATCTCTACCGGCTCCACCGTCGCATGCCTTTCTCTCGCCTTCCTTTCTCTCGCCTTCCTTTTCTCATCCTCCTTCTGCTTTTTTTCTTTGTCCCTATTCTCCTCCTCCTCCTTCTGCTTCCTTTCTCTCTCCTTTTCCGCCTGCTCCTTCTGATTCCTTTCTCTCTCGCGTTTCTCCTCCTCCTTCTCCTTCCTTTCTCTCTTCCTTTTCTCATCCTCCTCCTTCTCCTTCCTTTCTCTCTCCCTTTTCTCCTCCTCCTCCTTCTGCTTCCTTTCTCTCTGCCTTTTCTCCTCCTCTTTCTCCTTCCTTTCTCTCTCTCTTTTCTCCTCCTCCTCCTTCTGCTTCCTTTCTATCTGCCTTTTCTCCTCCTCCTTCTCCTTCCTTTCTCTCTCTCTTTTCTCCTCCTCCTCCTTCTGCTTCCTTTCTCTCTGCCTTTTCTCCTCCTCCTTCTCCTTCCTTTCTCTCTCCCTTTTCTCCTCCTGCATCCTTTCTCTCTCCTTTTTCGCATCCTCCTCCTTCTCCTTCATTTCTCTCTCCTTTATCTCCTCCTCCTTTTGCTTCCTTTGTCTCTCCCTTTTCGCCTCTTCCTCCTGCTTCTTCCTTTCCCTTTCTTTTTCTTCCTCCTCCTTCTCCTTCAGTCGTCTTTCTTTCTCTTCGATTTCTTGTTTCCTTCTTTGCCGCAGTTCTTCCACCTGCTTCTTCCTTTCCCTTTCCTTTTCTTCCTCCTTCTCCTTCCGCCGCCTTTCTTTCTCTTGCAGTTGTTGTTTCCTTCTTTCCTGCAATTCTTCCTCCTGCTTCTTCCTTTCTCTTTCCTTCTCTACCTCCTCCTCCTTCTCCTTCCGTTGTCTTTCCTTCTTTTCCTCATTCTCCTTCTGTTGCCTTTGTATTTCCTTAGCTTCCTCGAACTCCAACTCCCTCCTTCGCCTTTCCTTTTCTTCCTCAAACTGAGGAATATTCTGTTCCTTCTCTTCCTCCTCCTTATTCATTTGCCTTCGCCTCTCCTCCGCCTCCTTCAGTAGCCTTGCCTTGTGTCGCATTGCTCTACTCTCCAAGTTTCTCCTATGAGCCTCCGCCAGCATATTGCTAACATCCCTTTCCCACTCCTCCGCCTTCTTCTTCCTCTTTTCCATCTGCTGTGCGTTAATCCTCCGCCTTCTATTTATATTCTCATCAATATTTCTGGCCTTTGCCTTCTATTCGTCATCCTTGTTCTGCATCTTTCGTTCTTCAGAGTTCTTCCTTTGGTCCGCAGCCTCGATATCTGATGGATAATCCTTCGCAAAATATGATTCCAAGGCTTTTTCCCTGTCTTCATTGTTCTCAATCTTAAGTATATTTTGGTATCTTTCAAAAACTTTAGATAGATGGGATTGGCTGATCACTTCTCTAATAGACAACCCATAGAACGACGGGGTATCTCTAATCTGATGAGGCGCAGACATTGCTAACTTGCACAACACAATACACGATCATCATCATTAGAAATCGTCGAAATATTTGGGTTCATAATACAAATCCTTGTATAAGAACCAATCTTCAGATTGAAGAAAGAAAACTTACACGAAACTCACCGAAACGATGGGAATTTGGATATTCCAACTGTAGAGTAAGCAACAGTAACAACTAATACGCAACAGAATGTAGCAACGATGTTGCGACTGCGCGTAAGACGGAAACAGATGCTCTGGTAAAAAGGAAAGGATGCTCCGGCAACTCGAGATGAAAGCAAAGAATCTCCGGTAGAGTGCTTAGAGCAAGAAAGGATTTTTTTGAACTATTTGTATCATACAACATAACGCTTGTTACATACGCAAACTCTGCGGAACGTTTTCCCGCGATATCGATGGAGGGCAGTTTTATCATTTTCACGAACCGACGATTCAGTTTTCTAGAAGGAGGGCATTTATGTCCGTCCGAGGAAGAGGAACCGACGATTCAGTTTTCTAGAAGGAGGGCATTTATTTCTGTAAATTTTCAGCGATTTCTATTGTCATTTCATTCCCCATTTTAACTTCAACGATACATTACAACCACAATCATCAAAAGAAAGATTGCCCAAGCTAAGAGTCTTGAGAGAGTAGAGGAGGGCCTCACCACCCACCGAATAACAAAAAATACAACGACTCAACTTCAAGTGCAGTAAGGACCCAGAGTCGAATAAATTTAGAGGCAGCTCATCAGTAAGGACCCACAACAGTCAATGTGCAGGTCAGTCGGTGTTTGATGGAGCAATATAGGATCTTGTGATGGATGTGCACAGAAGCATAAATAGAAGGGAGAGAGAGCGAGAGAGGGTTGATGAGCCCCCGGACCCCCCTCCTGTAAGGGCAAAAGGCCATGAACACGCTGGGAGGAGCCCTCAGACCCCCCTTCTGTAAGGGTAAAAGCTCTGAATCAGACTCCATAACTCTTCAAGTTGAATGATGCTACCCACACTGAGAGGAGCCCCCAGACCCTCCTCCTGTAAGGGTAAAAACTCTGAATCAAGCTCCACAACAGTAAATGTGCAGGTCAATCGGTGCTTGATGGAGCAATGTAAGATCTTCTGTTGGATGTGCATAGAAGCAGAAATAGAAGGGAGAGAGAGTGTGAAAGGGTTGATGTTCATGGCCTCCTCCAGGGGAGATTTCTTTCTCGGATAATCCTGCAGTGCAGAGACTGGGTCTTAAATAATCATCTTCGGGGCACTTAAGTCTTTACAACCACTCCTTTTCAAGAACCGTCATTTTTTTTGCACCAATGGAGGAGAGGGTACTTAAGTCTTTGCAATCGCATCAAACTCCAACGCTAATTAATGCTGACAAACATGGGGATACGAGACGCACATGCTTACATACGTGGTGCTCTTTGGGACCCCAATCATGAGATGTAGCTAACTGCCCTGTTGGGGGGGGAACATATAACCTGCTTCGGATATTTTGACCCTTAAGAAAGGTGCTTTGATTCTTAAATATTATCCGTTGAAGGATGGGAGTCATTCGCATCACCATTATCTTTAAAATGATTTTGTACAAAAAAATTTGAGAGAATTTGAAAAGAGACTGAGCATCATCTTCGGTACAAGGAGAATATGGGTGGAGTTGATACATGTGAGGATTTTACCTTCAGAAAATAAATCCTTAATTGCCTCACAGATATCCTTTTAGCTAGGATCGACCAGAATGAAGTAAAAAAGCTACCTAGAAATCCGTCTGGTTTTTAAGAGTTATCCCCGTCGAAACTGAATACCGCAGAAGATATCTCCTCGTTTGAGATTGGCAGAAGAAGACTTACGTTCTGTCTAAGAGACAAGGGGCTACAAGATTCCATCAAAATGACAAAGATCTACTGTAGTGCTTGTAAATAGCTTGGAGAAGAAATTTGAAGCTTCCTTGAAATTTTCCTCCTGCCCGACTACATTTGAGCCATCCTCCCTCTGAAGTCCATGGATTTGTTTCCTCTGCATATGTCTTGTGAGCAATAAATAGAAGTAGTGAGTATTCTGGTCCCCTTCTTTGATCCATCTACATCTGGAGATCTGTCTAGTTTTAAAATATCTGAAAGTTCATCTTGGACTATAAATTGCTACCGGGCATCCTTGAACGATACGGGGTTGTAACTCATCAATTACAGCACCAATCTGATCCTTCCTCGCCCATAAGTCGCCCGCAATATTCTTCTTCCAATCTCGCATATGGTTGTTTCATTGGCGATCTGATTCTCGGGACTGAATGGGGTAACTGTGCCCAAAATATGATGTTTTTAAGGCGTTCTGAACGAACGTTTTTCCCTATTGCCCCCTGCTCGCAGAGTACGCTCTTTGAAGGTTCGAAGGCTCCGACTTTGTAACGGCAGCGAGAATGGTGGGAGACCGATATGCCAGTTTTGGAGAAGTTCTCGCCATGGGAGGGATGTTCTCTTTCCTGTTAAGGTCACCGGTAGTGAATCGGAATCCAGGAGACTCAGCAACCTGCTGGACAAGGCCACTGAACTCGTGCGCTCCTGGCAGTCAGATCCATGTGTAAAGGGATCTTGTCCGATGTGGCAGGGAGAGGCACCTGACTTGCCACCTTGGACCATAACGGAGAAGAGTGGGAACGTGGGCAACTTTGCAACTGCTCCGGCGAGTCTGGGCTTCCGACCGCCGGAGTCTGTGGGGCTTCTGGCCGTGCCATGGCGCAGTAGGAAGTGGAGACACCTTCCTTCTTTCCAATCTCCATTGGAGTCGATGACTCTGGAAATTGGTTGGTCAGAGAAAACTCGCATGAGGATTCCGTATTTTGCTTACCATTCCCCTCCGTCTGATTTTGAGGTGATAGTAACTTTGTCTGAGGGGTTTCGACCTCCATGTAACTCTCCGAGTCTTGAGATGCAGACCCTTTCGCTAGGAGAGGACCTTGAGAAGTCGGGGAGGGTACCTCCCCTTTTTTCTGATTCTGATAATACCGCAAAGTGGTTTGAACGAGAGTCCTGCAACTTCCAATTGGGAGGAGGAGTTTTAGGACGGCGATGAAGTTTAACTTGTTTTCATTCATCTTGAGGAATTGATTCTGTAGTGACATGCTTTTCATTTTTCCGCACCAGACAAGTTATGAGCGAATGATTCATCAAACCGCAGTGCGAGCATAATCTAATTTTCTGCTGGTAGATAATCTCTTGCTGAAAGCTTCGGCGATGCAGGATCGCTATCTCAATCTTTGATTTCAGAATGAAGTTTACGTAATGACTACGTAGATCCGAGCAAAGGCACCTCTCTCCATTGCTCGGGTGTAGCAATCAATCTCAAGAAGTTTCCCCTGCAGAATTTGAGCAATACCTTCAAACACATCTTGCATCCAACACTCCATGGATAAACCAGGCAACTGGATCCAGAGGGGAACACGGTTGGTCGCTTGTAACTTCATTTCTATCCTCGGCTCCCATTGATGAGCAACCAAGGTACGCCTTGCGATTTTTCACGGGCCTCCATATAAGAGGCGTGACATGTCCTCTGCATTGTGATGATGAAGAGGCCTTGATGAAGGGAGAAAAATTTGACCGGAGACGCTAATATCCAAAGGGATCGAAGAGCTTGAAAAGCAAACTGATATTCAAGGTGTTTTCGAGAGTTTCCACCCGAAAAAACTGCCAAGAGAGTCCATTTAAATGGAGTCATGGCTTTCGGGAGATATTTCTAGACGATACGAATCACCAAACTGAACCATTGAAGCTTTCAGAGAGGATCCTTGAGACAGAATGCCTTCCACTATGCTTGCCCATGAACGTTGGGCCTGAGGTTGGAGATGAAAGCCTAGGCTGTGAGAAGCGTCATGCTTCTCCTCCCCCTCGGGGATGACCACCTTCGTTATTGCTTGGATTCTTTGGATCACATTCAACCATCCTACCCATTCCAAATCCTAGATACTACCCTGCATTGAAAAACATCCTGCTTCTATGAAATAGCCTTTATGATTTCTTATTGTAAATCCTATATGCCATTGCCGACTGTATATGCCAGAAATATCAACTTTCAACCATCTTGGCATTGGAGGAGACCATGAGTTTAGGCTCCTCCATGTCCAGGCAACTGAACCCTCATATTTACTGAGAATCATATGACCTCTTTTATTGGGAGGATTTACAATAGCTCACTTCCAAGTATCCGGTGATAGTGCCTTAGATCAGATGCAGGTTGAGAATGCTACTGCAGGGGAAAGGAACTGTCACGAGGATTACCACAATACCAGAGGTTTGTCCATGGCGATGAATCGGCGTCAGGAAGAGGCGTGTCGTGTCTCTCCAACGAAATGTTTTGGCAATTATCCGTCCCAACCCCCTAATGTTTTGCCATTCACGTCAGTGCTCGCCTTGTGGACTTTTTTTTTTATAACTCGAAGAAACCGCACCCGGCCCAAAGGCCTGGTCACGCAGCCTAAAACTCCGAGGCTAGGATCCCTGACCCCGAGACCTATGCTATGCTTTGGCTTGTTTGCGCAGAGAGGCGACGGGGATGGGAATCGCCTTGTGGACTTGGACCTGAGGTTCAGCTCTTAGTTCGGCTCACTTGTTAATCTTTATGAGTCTCTTTCCTCTTTTTGTTCAATAGTCCTGTCCGTTCTAACAGAGACTCATCGGATGTCTTCCTTGCTGCTTGTCTATTCCTCTTCTTGCAAAACCCCATTTCTAGTCAGCCCATTGTCCTTAGCATGATTGCAAAACAAGGTTAACCAGATGATGACTCGCCCTCAGTGAGTAAAGGCCCTGCTTTAGATGGAGCAGGATCTTCAGGGGCGGTACAGGCTTAAACCCAAAACCTGGGGGCATATCGGTCCACTCACTAGTCCCATTCCCCACGTGATCAGAAAGGAACTTGTGAAAGGGAGATTTCTGGGCCTGAAAAGACTGAACTAAGTTAATGACCTGCTGAGTCCTCCTATGAATTGCAACTCTGTAGGTTGGGTCTGGTCCATGCACATGGATGTGGTCTTTACTGAACTAACATTATCACACACATGCCAAGACATACCTCCGAATGACTCGGTGGTGAATTCACACGCCTCTTCCTGATGCAAATTCATTGCCATGGACAAACCTCTGCTATTGTGGTAATCCTCGTGACAGTTCCTTTCCCCTGCAGTAGCATTCTCAACCTGCATCTGATCTAAGGCACTATCACCGGATACTTGGAAGTGAGCTATTGTAAATCCCACGTTTTGCTTAAACATCTAGCAATACTTGCTAGAGGGGGCGTGACCAAAACCTGGAAGGATCACCCCCCATATTGGCATCCATTGATTGAAGGGTGAATTCTGTATACCATTACGATTTTAGTGAAATGAACTGCAAACATAAACCTATACTCCATGTTCTTGGCATTGAGCTCCCCAGGAAATCCAGCCAGCAGCATCCAATTTCATTGGAGATAACAACTCTTCATAACGACCTGCTCGTATTATCACTTGAGGGCATGGCTTAGTCTGATCAACGATTAGAGGTTCATAACTCTGGCTGTAGATAGATTGTTCCTCAGCCACATCTGCCCATGAGCGACTACCCAGATGGGTCTTCTTAGGGGCTTCGTAAGCAGCACCTCCTGTGCTAAAAGAGGCATCACGAATCTCATCCCAGGCGGGACTGAATGTTGATTTTCAACCTCAGCCCCTGCTTCTCGCCGGTGGGGTTGGGGTTAACAGGGTCGGGGAGGCTGTGGGTTCACACTGGAGATGGAGGCAGAGGGGACGTTACCAGTTGGCCGAGACCCGCCGCTCCATGGATTCTATCTCTGTTGTGTGGACGCAAAGATCGGTGGTGGCAAAACCCTAACAGAGCTAGTTGCAACGTGAGAGCAATTTCGGGTTCAGGTTTTTTTACAAAAGTACATTAAACACTAGTCAGCCTACGCTCTTTCACAAGACAAGATTTCCTAGCGGCTTCACTGCCCCCACAATATAAGATATAGACAAAAAGGCTGCAACATTTTTCATCCCAAGAGAAAACTGCAAAAAGTTCACTCACTAACCCATCTGATTTCCTTTAAATATAAGAATTTTGCCAAACTCAAGCAAAACAATAACATTCTTAAGCCGTCCCTACAAGGGAAGAAATAGTTGAGAAAAAGATGGAAAAAAATTACCACACCAAAAACAGTGGTACAATCACTTCTTGAAAAATCAGCAGATTAACCGGGACTCCAACACAGGTATATGTAATATATTTCATAAAATAAAAATAATACCGTTCTGAATGGAGGAAAGGAGTAACTACAACTCAAGTTTATATTGCCACTGAAAATTTTCAAAATTACTAGGATTAGAAGGCATCTGATTGGCTCTGTCCGTTCCTTGTCGCCTGGTTCCTGAGAACCCCTCTCTCTTGCCGCGACCCACGTGAATGGTAATCATTACCCCTTGGCCTGCTGCTGTAGTCGCGTTCTGCCTCTTGCCCACTACCACGCCCATAAGACCGTGCACCGAATTGGCCCCGCCCCCTGGGTACTTCTGACTGATAGCCTCTTCCTCTTCCCCTTCCTGCACGAAACAGCACGAGCATCATAAATGGCTGTCTGAAGAGAAAACCGAAGCAGCATGGACTGTAAGATTGGAGTCCAACAATTAGAAGCCAATTGTTGTCACTGTCATAGAGAACAAAATCAGGAATATCATACCAAGGTCTCTGCTATTTCAAACAGAATACATGCCTAAGAAGTTTTTAACTTCCCTTGCAATTGATTAGATGTTGGAGAACCAAACAATGAACCAGCAACTTTGAAAACATGTACATTCATAAAATGGTTTATTGTTTATAAAGATGCTTGATTTGCAAAATAGACATTGATATGTAGAGGCGGGAACAAAGTTAAATTATAAAGATCTCGTGGCAAATCATCCAAGCCAGATTGGATTCCATATCTGAGCATCAGGTCTGCATAGGCTTTGTCACACCCAACTCCAAACCACCACTAGTAAAGTCGGATAAACCCCAGTTCAGTTGAACCCTTCAGGAGAAAAAAAAGCATTACTGTGCACAACAATCAAACACGTTAATCATTCCTCTAACTTCCATACACTTTGCAAGGCTGATCAAGGCTGGCTGCTTCTTGCATCACAATGTCCAACCGATTCTTAGGTAAGCAATTCTATTAAAAATACCAAAACATATTTAAGGTGTAGTGGTTCTGACCAGTTGTCCATTAAAATCATGCAGATCAAATTCACATGAACAAGAGAAGGTGCAATAAGCATTTCAAATAATAGACCGACTCCAACATTCATATGGGACTTCTATATGGACAGACATAAAAAATGAACGGAGCAAGGCAACAACCCTGACTTGGGCAACCTATCCAAACCATTTCAGTTAGCAGAGTCGGACAAGACTAAAAGGAGAATCAAGAATATTTAGTTGTTGTGGAACAAGTGTCGTTCTAGTTTTCAAGAATACAAGGCAAAGCCAGTAAGATTGGCAGGTTGTATACCGGTAGGTTTGTACCACTTTCCACACTATGTCCAAGAGTAAACCCCATAACCCAGGCAGTCTTCAAGCAAAAGTTCAAGCAAAGTAATCAGCCTAGCAACCAAGGATCATAATAAGCCATGCAGTTAAAAAACGCGATGATATCAAGATAAGCAAGAATTGGGATGAAGCTGTTAAACTGTATATAGTTTGTGTGTGTGTGTGTGTGTGTATATATATATATATATATATATATATATATATATATATATATTACTTTTTATTTTGTAATCTTTATTTTTATTTTTGTGGTAGTCAACATTGGGTTGACTAGCCCTTAGAGCTAGTCTAAGGGCTAGATACTCTAACGACTAGAATATCTACTTGTTAGACTATTCCTTAGTTGTCAAAAGCGCTAGTCGGCACCTAGGAGGACGACCCCAAAAAGCACTAGGCAGGGACTAGTTGGGCTCGACGGGACCAAAAAAACAAAATTTCAAGAAAAGCATAAACATTACCACAAATAGTTAAATTTAGTAACAAAGATGTGATTGTAATTATGAATTAAGCATACATATGCAAATTGCATATAATGTAATTCAATGTAAAATATTGAAAAATACATAGAATTGCATAGCGTTGAACATAAAGCACATCTAATATTGTACAACTTATCTACATAAACATATATATATAAGATACACCCAAGAACAAAAATTAAACAAAAGGAAAAAAAGAAGAAAAGGAAAAGAAAAAAAGAGTGTGGAAGGACGGGAGGAGGATAAAGAAAAAAAGAAGGGAAAAAGAAAAAGGGGAAAGATGAAAAAGACAAAGAAGAAGAAGAGGAGGTGGTGAAAAAAGAGAAGGTGGAGGGGCAAAAGGAGGAAGAAGAAAATGAGAAGATAAAAAAAATAGAAGTGGTAGTCTCGCTTAGGCAGCCTAGGTGGAAAAACATGGCCTTATCGCCTAGACCCATAAGCCTAGGCGGTAAGCCTTGCCATCAGCCCACCTAGGCGATACCTAAGTACTGCTTTTCACAACTAAGGACTAGTCTAACAGATATATGGCCTCCATATTTTGTATATATAGGGGTTCTTCTCCTTTGTATCTTTATGCATTTCAATTATCAATAAAAATATTATTTTTATCTTGATAGTGTGCTCTTGTGTGTGCCTATTGTGCCCTTAGTGGCCCTTGTGTTTGTGCTCATTGTGATTGTTTTGGTGGACTGTTATGCTCATCGGATTCGTGGGGTTGATGATCTTGGATCTTCCTTGTGGGTGTTTACATCATTTCATGGTATCAGAGTCATTGGCTCTCGATTCTTGAAGTTCAAGATCTAAAGTAGCTAAAGTAAAGAAGTTGTGGTTCGTGTGCTCCAAGTGTTTGTGGCAAGTGTTCGTGTTTCTCTCTTTCTATATTGCTTCTCTCTCTATATATATCTCTTTTTTCTCCTCTCTCTCTATCTCCATTATGGATGACAAAGAGATTGTCACCATTGTACTGGTCAAGCTCAATGACACAAACAATGTATCATATACAAGGAAAAGGACTATTGGGCTTGGTAGATGGTACCAATGTGGAGTCAAAGCTTATACTTACCAAGACGGACAATGGAAAGAGTGTTGAACTTCTAGAAGAGGAGAAAACCAAGGGAATAGCCGAGTATGAAAGAAAATGAAAAGGATGGAGGATCGGGCATTCAAAAATAATGTCATGGCTTATTAATAGCGTTGACATTAAAAAATGTTCTAGTTTGGCTAAGTTTGAGAATGCCCATGATGCTTGAAACTTTCTTAAAGACGTTTCACATGTGTGCAATCTTCAAGATAAAATAAGAACCAAGGCGCAAGGGGAGATGAGTATTAGAGCATTAGAGAGTACTACAATACTCTACCCGAGTTGTGGGTTGAGCATGCCGTTTTGGGACCAATGTGGCAATGATCTTTGGATATAGAGTTTCACCAAAAACAAATTGAGGCGGAGCATTTTTTCCAATTTGTCAACGGGTTGAGACCTGAGTATGAAGCAACTAACTCCATTGTTGACACCATTAAAGAGCTAACTACGGAGGAGAATAGACTTAAGAGGCAAGGAGCAAAAAGTGAGGGAGAGTCGGTTTTGGCCATATCTAGGTCAGGAACTAACACATGCGCATATAGACCACCTCACTTCACAAGACAAAAAGGTAACTATAGGAATATAAGAATAATAATGTCACCATTGTAATGAGTTGGGACACATTAAACTCTTGTGTCCCAAAGTTGAAGATGAAGGAAGACAAGAAAGTAGCATTTGTTGGAGGCTAAGAACTTAGAAAGCAATGGAGAAACTTTCATTGAAAACATGTCATTATCTCATACTGGAAGCTCTCCAACCCCTTCTCAAAGGAGTATCATCATCAACCGGAGTTGGCATCACATATTTCCTAGATCCTGGTATGCCTCCTTGGTCTTAGAATCTAGTGCATCTTTTCATATGACCTCAAATTCTGATATCCTATCTAAACGCCAACCAAACTCAAATGTATAATGTTTTTACTATTGATGATACTTCTCTTGAAATTAAAGGAATAGGCAATTTTGAGAAAAAATTTGAAAAATAAAAATAAAACAAAACAAAATGGATTCCTAAAGTTAGACATATTTCAAAATTGAATTTAAATCTTTTATCCGTTTTTCAAATTTTCAACCAAGAGTGTAATGTCTCATTCTCATCAAATATTTGTTGAGTGCAAGATCGCTAGTCAGGAAAGCGGATTGAGGAAGGCCATAGAGAATGAGGCGTATACTACATAGACTTTTTGAAAATTCTTAAAAATACATTTTGTTGTAATGTTTAAAAATTTGATGGACATTTATGGCACAAAAGATAAGGACATCCTAGTATTTCAAAGTTATCCCATTTTCCAATGTTGATAAAATTTTATAACATTAAAAGCTTTGATTATAGTGATTTTATCCTTAGCAAGATGAAAATTTTGCCTTTTAATGAAAGAACCTTTTTTCTAGTAGACTCTTTGAATTGGTTCATTCGGATGTTTGGGGTCATGCACCGGTCATATCAAAGGGAGGGTATGCTTACTATATGGTATTTGTTGATGCCTTCTATGGATTTACTTTCTTAAGCATAAATCCAAAATTTTTATGCATTTTCAACATTTTCATAAAAGGGCCAAAAATAGGTTTAATAACAATATTTCTATTTTTTGTATTGATTCAAGGGAAGAATTTCTATCAAATGAATTCAAAGAAAAACTTAATTTACATGGGATTTCTCATCAAAGATCGTGTCCTCACATCCTCAACAAAATGGTTTAGCGAAAAGGAAACATAGACATCATAGAAACCACTAGGACCTTACTAATTTCGAGTCATTTTCCAAAATTTATTGGGCAGAAGCTACATTAATAGCCGTATATTTGATAAATTGTATGCCTTCCTTCCTCTTTACGAAATGTTACCCCGGTTGAAAAACTTTTCTAAATGACACACGATTACTCAAGACTTATAACCTTTGGATGTAAGTGGTTCATTTTATCCAAAAAAGGTAAACTATCTCCTTGTGTTATACCTTGTGTTTTTTTGGGGTACGGTGATAATCAAAAGGGATATAAATTTTTTATCCTCAAAATGACATTATATATTTTATGAAATGTGTCTTGTCATGAAAATGAGAACTTTTTTGGTTTGGATAAGCCTATGTGACTGAAAATGCTTTCTTTCTTGATTTTCTTTCAAAAATGATATTGATAAATGTGATTGTGAGATGCATAATTACAATGATGATGATGTTGATAATGTTGAGCATTCCAATGAGTTTGATGACCTATATGGTGAGGTCCAACCTCGCAGTGACAAAACTTATATACAATATTCTAGACGCAAGGATGAGAAACCTCCATGTGCACTTGAAAGATATTTAAACAAAGATACAATAGGTAGCAAATACACTAGACAATCATCTAGGGTATCTAAGCCACCAGAAAATTTTGTATCATTTGAGCCCTTCTAACCTAAATACAAGGTTTGTTTTGCTCTTGTTCACTCACATTTAGTACCCATATCTTATATGCAAACCAAAGATCATCCGGAATGGGTAGTAAAATTAGAAGCCTTAAAGAAACTTAAAACTTGGAAAATTCAAAAACTGCTTCAAGAAAAGAAACCTATATGTTGTAGATGGATGTATAAAGTCAAGATCAAGAGTGATAGAACTCTCAAGCGACATAAAGCTAAGTTAGTGGCCAAGGGATGCTCGCAAGAGTATTGGATAAACTATAAAGAACCCTTTGCACATGTTTCTAGAATGACCACAGTTAGGACTCTTATTATTGTTGCTTCGATTAGGAATTTACCTATATATCATATGGATGTAAAGAATGATTTTCTTAATGAAAAATTAATGAAAGAAATGTACATGGAGGCTCCTCCTTATATGAGTACCCCTGAGAAGAAAACTCTTCACCTGTGTAAGGCTCTTTATGTTCCAAAGCAGGCACCAAAAGTCTGGTATGACAAGTTTAGCTATGTTATGCTTGATATTGGATTTAGATCATGTTTAACTAACACAACTCTGCTTGTTAAGGAATCTGATGTCAGCATTGTTATCTTACTTTTATATGTGGATGATATGATCATTACCGGCGAGGACAAATAAGGAGTTAATCATATTAAAATGCTTCTTAAGAATAATTTTTGAAATAACTGATTTGGGTTTTCTAAAATATTTTTTGAGAATAGAAGTTGATTATTCACCTAGAAGTTCCTTGTTATCCCAATAGAAGTTGGCTTCTAATATTGTTTTCAAGTCAGGGGATTTATAATGATAAGAGAGCGAATACTCTTGAAGTTACTAATGTCAAAATGAGGATTGATGATGAGGAGCTTCTTGAGGATCTTACACCTTATCGACAGTTAATTGGAGCTCTCTATTATTTATCCATAGTTCATGTTGTTCATACGACCATCCAATTTCAACATGCTCTTACATCAATGCATATAGGAGCCATTTTACAAATTATTAGATATATTAAATGCTCTACATCTAGAGATGTATGCTTGTCTTCTTCTTATATGTTAGATTTAATTACTTATACTAATGTTGACCGAGGAGGTGATCACAACAATAGACACTCAACTACAGGTTTTTGAGTCTTTCTAAGTGAATTGTTGATTTTGTGAAGGTGTAAGAAGCAACAAAATGTTTCACTCTCATCAACTGAAGCAGAATACCAAACCATGGTTATCACCACGATGGAGGTTATCTGGCTAAGAAGATTGTTGGTTGACATAGGAGTTCATATGAGAGGAGCTTAAAAAATGTGTTGTGACAACAAAAGTGTTATTTACACAGCCAACAACCATATGTTCCATTAAACGACTAAGCACATCAAAATGAATTGTCAGTTTGTCACTACATACGAGATGAGTATCTTCAAGAGAACATTGATCTACCCTATATCACATCAGAATACCAATTGGCAGACTTCTTCACCAAACCTCTCTCGGCTCCTAGGTTTCACTTCTTGGCAAACTTTCGGTTATCATACCATAAGTTTAAGGGGGTGTGTTAAATTGTATATAGTTTTTGTATATGCTATATATACATGTGTATACATACATGTATATAATATATATATATATATATATATATATATATTATTTTTGCTTTTGCAATCTTTATTTTTTTGTATTCTTTATTTTTATTTTTGTTGTAGTCAACATTGGGTTGACTAGCAGTTAGAGCTAGTATAACGGCTAGATTTTTTAGCTGGCTATATGGCCTCCATCTTTTGTATATATAGAGGTTCTTCCTCCTTGTACCTTTATGCATTCTTTGTGCATTTCAATTATCAATGAAATATTATTTTTATCTTGAGAGTGCTCTCTTGTGTGTGCCAATTGTGCCCTTAGTGGCCCTTGTGAGTGCGGCCTTAGTGGCCCTTGTGTTTGTGCTCATTGTGGCTGTTTTGGTGGACTGTTATGCTTATCAGATTCGTGGTGTTGATGCTCTTGGATCCCTCCTTGTGGGTGTTTACTTCATTTCAGAAGTTGAGCAAGAAGATAGGCTTCAGTATAATAAATGCAATTGTTTGTGAGGCAACTCCAAATATATAGTAGTTGCTAAAACAGAAGTATTGGACTTCCAAAGAGTTCACTAGAAAAGTCAGTAAAAGTACACAATGATAAAGAAACATACTTCCACGAGATGAACTGCTATTTTGTCTCCGCTCCTCGATATGTACTTGCCTTCCACCAATTTGCACTGGAGATGCCTGCAACAGCAGCAGAAAAATAGTAATTCCTAAGTAACAGTATAATCATATGCTAAGGAGCTATTTGACCCAAACTTCAAGGCAAAGCCACATCCAAATATTTTGATACAAACAAGTGAAAGAACATAGATGCATGTATACATGGTCACAAAGAGAGAGAGAGAGAGAGAGAGTTGTTAACTTCATCATCATCATCAATTGACCATATGTTCTATGTTCTTTCTCTTGTTTGTATCAAAATGTTAGGATGTGGCTTTGCCTCGAAGTTTGGGCCAGATGGCTCCTTAGCATAGAACTATATTTCACTGTTAGGAATTACTGATTTTCGGGTACAATTGCAGGCATCTCAAGTGCAAATTGGTGGAAGGCAACTGCATATTATTTTGTCTCCGCTCCTCAATACGCACTTGCCTTATGCCAATTTGCACTGGAGAATAATGCCATAGCACAAAAAAAATCAGTAATTCCTAACTAACAGTAAAGTATAGTTATACGATAAGGAGCTATCAAGCCCAAACTTCAAGGCAAAGCCACATCCAAATATTTTGATGCAAACAAGAAAAATAACATAGATGCATGTATACACGGCCACATACACACACACAGATTAACTTTGTCATTCATTGACCATGTGTTTATAAAATCCATGAACAGAGACCATGAGAAACCCATTGAGGTGAAACCATGAAAAAATTGATACAAACATATGTAAACACGAACCAACCATGAGTGCATTCTGAATAGATGATGCATCTTCAAATTCAACAAAGGCATAACATATACCAATATCCTGCATAACCACAGAGAAGAAAACAGCAGCAGAACAACATAATTAGGTAAGATAGAAATACTTATAAGATTATTTAGTTAAAAATCAAGGACAGCAATAACCTTCCGACTCCTAACAACAACACCCTCTTGCTTGATTTTACCAAATGCCTTGAACTCCTGCTCAATTTCTGAAGCTAATACAGTAGTAGGCAGATTCCTTACATAAACCGATTTACTAATATCTCCAGTCATCATATGAGAACTATCTACACATTCAGCAAATAAACAATGAGGTTGGTTAACCATGGTAAAAGTTTCTCATCTTAGCGAGCACAAAGGACAAAGTAAGGCCTACCTAGGCTACCAAGATGTTTATTTTAGCAGCATTTGAAATCCAAATAAACAGATAAAAGAGTAAATTGGGAAGAACAAAATAAAAAACAATAAATAAATACATATACAAAAAAAAATCAGCTTATAATTTGAAGCATCACAAGTAATTCATTAATTTCTCATTCATGACAAACAAAATGTAAACTATAAAACTAAAATTTCCATAATATCATGAATGTTTGATGTGGCAAACTGCACCATTCATCACGTTTCATAACTAGCAGTCTAGCAGTGCATGTTCAATCACAAGCTAGCTTGGATATCGTGAACTCATATCCTACTTTCCATCTATGTCAATTACATAGCCCAAATTTGTTATGATAGGATCATATGTTTTCATGAACCACTGTAGAGTTGTGTCAGCCTGATATCTATTCTAAAAAGCCATTTACCGAGGCCTAGGTTCACCTATAACCATGTGGGAATAAAGAGTAAGCAAAGCAGACAAATCCTTGAGGTTGATTTCAAATATCTAATAAAATGAAAATAGATATGTAAATAAGTTGAAAACAGGTCTTCAAATTAGTTAGCATGCACTAAATCCGCATTTAATCATGCATATGGTCGAACTCACTTTTTCTAAAACAACTTCATGTTATTCTAATGGTTTGATGAAGCTCATAAAAAAATATCTAATCCGTAATTATCATAAACAACACGAGCAACAAGAATGGCCACATTAGATATCAACCAAACATTTAAATGAGATATTTGGATTCACTAAGGGGTCTCAAGTTTGAATGCCATGGGGGGTATCCCCCAGCTCGCCTATCAAAAACAGAAAACCAAAAAATATTATCAGCAATGGAATTAGTATTTCCCATGCCTATGATATTGCTAGATTTGATCACCTACCCAATATAATCGAAGCTTACCAAATTCAGAAGCACAATCTAGTGAGTCAAAAGTTCAAACCAATCACCATGGCCAATGTGCAATAGCATTTGAGTAACCTTTTCTATCCAACCTAGGATTGGGAAAAAAACTTGGGCTCAACTAAAAGTTCAGGTTCCGCTCATG
Source organism: Nuphar pumila (assembly GCF_984573655.1). Classification (NCBI taxonomy): domain Eukaryota; kingdom Viridiplantae; phylum Streptophyta; class Magnoliopsida; order Nymphaeales; family Nymphaeaceae; genus Nuphar; species Nuphar pumila. The sequence goes on along the minus strand of NC_143250.1, from coordinate 53,760,849 downwards.
AAAAGCTCACCTCAAACTCGTTTAGCTAACAAACATGCATAGCTCAAGTTCATTTTTAGACTTATTTAGATAAATGACCAGGGCTCAAGCCCAAGGTTGGCACATAAAAGCTTGATGAGCTTGTTTATGAGCTCGTGTATGATTACAACTTTATATATAATCTCTTGCAATTTTTTTACCCCAAGGGTTGTACTCCACTGGTTGCATACCTTGCTTCTTAAGTACGAGGTCAGAGGTTAAAATCAAAGGACACTGCTTTTGAATTTTATTGCATGTGTGTGTGCGCACACACACACACATAGATAAATAGATAGATAGTTGTAGCTAAGCTGGAGCCATATTGGAGCTTGAATGAGCTGAGAGCTAAAGCATGAAGAGCCCAAGTATCAGCTGGTCATGCATGCCCAGCACTACCAACCACAGTAAGCTTAGAACAGTTAATCAACTTGGACACATTAGTATGACCTGTTAACAGAAATACATACCTGTCTATCTTGTAAAATCTTGTATTACCCAAAAATAAAGTTAATTATGTTTGACATATTCAAAGCTGTAATTAGTTGTCAGCAACTGGATATGCCTATAATGCTTCGATACCAAATATATCAACTTATATACAAGGAATCTGGCTAAAATAATTGCTTATCAGCACCATAATGGTGTTGCATGAGTAGGAAAAACCAAGGTTGATAAGCAAAAGTACCTTCTTCTGCTGCAGCAATTTCCAAAGTTACTTCAGGCACAACAGTATCTGGTATTGCTGATACTTCAGTGTGCGATTGATTTGATGAGTAAGACGTAGGCTGCGGAGAGTTCTGCCATTCTGTGTTTACTGAAGCGCTCTTGTTTAGAGAAGCCTGAGGAGCCGTAGCTGAGAGACTTTTTGCAAACCGCAGCTACCATTCAAAAAGGGATAACAAAAAATTATGTCAAAGACAAACACATAGGTCTCTCTCTCTCTCTCTCTCTCTCTCTCTCTCTCTCTCTCTCTCTCTCTCTCAATGTGGATTTGGTAGGTCCTAACAAGTTTAATCTCCTAACAATCCTCACCAGCTGCAAACAAGTGTGCACTAGGGCCACTTTCCATAAAATAGTAAATATCATATCCAAATGCACAACAGGAGTTTAGCGTTTAGAAGGGAGAACAAAATCGAGAAATAAAGTAAAAATAGTGTCAACAACAACTACGCCTTCATCCCAAAACAATTGGGGTCAGCGATATGAACCAAAAAAGAAAATCATTCTGGGTCTTCCACATGAATCCTTCTCCTCCAATCATTTCTATCCAATGCCATGTCCTCGGTGAGGTTCAAAGCATTCATATCCTTTCCTATCATCTCCATCCAAGTCTTCTTAGGCCTACCCCGACCTCTTTTAACTAATATATTTTCCCATTTCTCCATCCTTCTAACTGGAGCATCATTAGGCCTTCGCCGAATATGTCCAAACCACCATAAATGATTCTCTCTCATCTTATTTTCAATGGATGCAACGCCTACCTTCTTACGTATCTCCTCGTTTAGAATCTTATCTTTTATTGTATTTCCACACATCCATCTAAGCATATGCATCTCAGCTACACTCATTTTTTGAATATGATGTCTCTTGGCAGCCCAACATTCTATATGGTCATATAGTAAAGCGGGCCTAATTGTCGTCCTATAAAACTTTCCTTTCAACCGCAATGGCATTCTACAATCGCACAACACTCCAGTTGCACTTTTCCATTTCATCCACCCAACCTTTATCCTATGATTTACATCTCCATCAATTTCTTCATACTTTTGAATGATAGATCCCAAATATTTGAAACAGTCATCCACCGGTATTTTTTGCTCACCAAGCTTTACTACACTCCCATCACTACTTCGTTGCTTACTAAACCGACATTCCATATATGTTGTCTTACTCTTACTCAACTTAAAACTTCTTGCTTCCAATGTATGTCTCCATAATTCTAACTTAGCATTAACCCCAGCTCTAGACTCATCGATCAAAACAATATCATCAGCAAACAACATACACCACGGCACATTTTCTTGAATTGATCTCGTAAGCTCATCCATCACTATAGCAAATAGAAAAGGGCTTAATGCAGATCTTTGATGTAACCCAACCCTTATAGGAAAATTAGTTGTCACCCCTCCACAAGTGCGGACATTGGTTATTACTCCTTCGTACATATCTTTAATTATACTAATGTACTTGAGAAAAACACATTTCTTCATCATTGTCCACGAGAGAACATCCCTAGGTACTCTATCGTATGCCTTCTCCAAATCAATAAAAACCATATGCAAATTTTTGTTCCTCTCTGTATATCTCTCAATAAGTTGTCTAAGAAGATGTATAGCTTCCATAGTTGATCTTCTAGGCATAAAACCAAATTGATTCTCTGATATCATGACATCCTTCCTCAACCTATACTCAATCACCCTCTCCCAAAGTTTCATAGTATGACTCATGAGTTTTATACCACGATAGTTTATACAATCCTGTATATCACTGTTATTCTTATATAGAGGCACCAAAGTACTCTACTTCCACTCATTAGGCATCTTATTTGTCCGCCAAATCTTGTTAAAAAGGCACCAAAGTAAAAATAGTGTGATTGTATTAAATTATAAAATTATCCCTTTCATCTAGCATATTACATTCTTTTTAATTTTAAAAATATAAAATAGGTCTAAGTTTTTTCAAAAACGATTAAATACTAACACATCTTCTCTAATTTTTTGTACAAAGGAAAGACATTTCCTGTCTAAAGGAAATGTACAGGAAACATGTTTTCTATATAAGAAAAATGTGTTTGACATGTGATGGGAATCGCATTTCCCATGCAAGTTTCCCTTATGTTTCAGAACATTGAGTTTCACGTTTCAGAACTGGTTTTCCAGGAAACACATTTCCCACATGTAGGTAGAATGTTTGGCAAACCCAGACAAGATAAGGGTATTTGAGTATTTTATAAAAGAGATAATCACTTTGTGAAAATGAAAAGAAAAAGAAATAAAATACTTAATGCACAAGGGTTTAATATTTTCTCAGAAGACAAAAGGTTCTGATACTGAAATGTCGTTTCTGTAGCCTATCAACGAGTGGCAACATTGTAGTATTTCGATTAGCATTAGAGGCACATAATCCTGATTCATAATGTCCACTAGAGACAATCTAATGTCACCTGAGTACGGGTGCAGGTGCAGGTACCGGTACGGAGGGTACAACATGGCAATTCCAAAAAATGTGGGTATGGGGACATGGCTAAATATATACTGAAAATATATATTATATATCTAAAATATATATTATATATTGAAAATATAATATATAACATAATATAATATAGGACATGGCAAATGCCGTGTCTAGGTACCAGTACCCGTGTCGACACAGGTACGGCACCCTAAGTGCCGTGTCGCGGTAACATAGGGGACAATATGCACACAGAACAAAAAACAACAAAGTAAGGAAAAATGCAACAATGCAAACAATAAGGATGGCAGGTAGCACATACAATGGAAGCATAGGTTTGCTTCACAGGTTCCACAATCGGAGCAGGTGCAGTTTCCAGCACGGCATTGTCAACCCCTGGATGTGGAATGGAGCTGCAGTTATCGGATGTTTCTTCTGCAAGGTTACTAGCTTCAGAAACTTGTTGCTGCTCTGGGAGGCCATATTCCTCGGTGGTGGTAGTTTCTTCAGGATGCGCTTTGTGCACAAACTCTGCAGTCTCCACTTGCCCACCAAAAATGTAATCTGCAACCGCAAGACCAGCATTTTGCATTTCTTCGTAAAGACATAGTGAAAATCTAATAGGGTGTTTGTTACACACCACCACGAGGGAACACTCTTCGCTGTGAAAGGAGTGAGCCAATGGGAAAGTCATTCCCCAGTTGGAGAGATACAACTCAGTGTTGCATGAAAACAGTCCCACATCGTTTAATAACTGGGCCCCACCAATTAATTTTCATGAGTGTTCATTTCAGCCCTGCTGAGAAAGAGGCCCTTCTTTCTTATGAACGAGAGCTTCTTTAACAGGAAGTGGGGTGAAACAAACGCCCCCCTAAAAGTGACAAAAAGGATATTTTTCAGAGATAAAGACATAACATGTAAACAAGCAGAACCATATAATCATCATTAACGAATATAATAAAAGCTTTGGATTACTTGGTTTACCCATGCACTTCATTTTTTATAAACAAGGTGGTTTCATAGCAGAGAGCTTATAATGTCAGCAACACCTTTTTACTTGTAAATTACTATTTGAGTAGTTATGCCCATCTAACTAAACAAAGTAGCAGTGGTACCTGGCTCTTGGACAGAGTTGGACGCATTATGCTGTGTATCAAAATCGGCATGGGTCAACATGCTTGGTGGATGCTGAGGAACAGGCTCTCCATCAACAAAGTGGAAAATGTCATTTAGAACAAAGTATCCTTTCTCCTGAGGGGCAAGAAAAAATGTCTGCAGAAATTTTCTCTGGACTTTCAAATCTTTTATTTGAGCAGAACCAGAAACTGTCACCAGAATACCACCATTCCAAGAATCCATAGAGTGTGCTGATTCGATCTCAATTCCCGTAAAGTTTAGAGACATAACAAGTGAATGTATTTGCTGCAAAAGAAACATTTCCTAAAAATGCTCGCAATTGAATAACTAGAAAAGAAAACCAACAAAGTTATACAAACGTATAAGCATGCACGGACAGGCACTTGTTTGTGCAGGTCCATGTGGCAAATTTATCAGCTTCACTCAATACTTTTCAGTCATCTTCTCATTAATAGGTTCAAAGCCTTAAAACATATCAACATATTTTATAACAGATTATGGACACTAGTTAAGCAGCATGATAGTGATTGGCTAAAAATATGTGGATTTATCTCATTAATACTTGTACACAGATGAAAATGTTATCATGCAGAATGATTGTCCTTTCAGTTAATTGAACACAGAAAATCTATTACTTCTGAATGGGAAAGAATACACCAACTAACTTTAAGGATATTTTGAAAGGTCTAACAACAAACAATTCTTCTCACGAAATAAAAACATGCAGTCTTAATCGATGAAATCTAAGCTGATGACTTTTCATTGGTACAGGCATGCAGGATAATCATCCTACATAAGTGGGTCACACAATATGCAAGGAGATTAGAAGCACATAGAAACAAGATTACAGTCTCTTCAACTGCACTTCCAAAATGAAAAAGACCCAGGGAACTCGGATATTCCCTAGCAATTGCAGCTGAAAGAAATGCCAACCACTTGGCACAAACTCAGCATACATTCAATCTTTTGAGTAAAATAGTCTAACAAATATCGTCCTCCTGATACTCTGAATGAGGGATTAACCATAGTTATGGAAAATGTGCTTCCAAAGCAGGACCATTGGGGAATGGGAAGCGTGCATCCTACACTTCCCACTCATTTCACGAATTGTTTTCCTCTTGCTTCCCCCTTGTTACCTTTTTGCTTCCACATTGATTCCTATTGCTTCCCCCTTGTTGATTGTGTTTTTCATGTTAATATTGATTATTTTTCACTTCTCACTCACTTCCCCCTCATTTCCTACACATTTCCATTTTTGCTTCTCAGACGCTTCCAAAACGAATATCGTTGTGTGTTTCATACTACTTTTTAACAATCACTTCTTTGCTTCCAATTCGTGCATCGCTTCCCTTATCATTTTTGCATCCTGATAACTATGGGAATAAAACAAAATATTTTCAAAATATTGTTTTTCTCAAGAAAATCCCACCGGAGCAAGAAAAGGAAATTCAAAATCTTTTAAGATGAAGGAACTTACCCCTTGTAGACACCAAAATTTTACGATGTCTCATACCTGATGTTATCACAAGTGTTTGCAGATGTCTTATACTTGGATGGCGAAAGAGATTTTGTCATCCAACTAGAGGATGCCTTACTAAATTGTCGTCCACTACGGGATGGCAGAACAGATCGTCGTCCAATACAGGACGGCAAACCAAAACATCCTCCACTATGGGATGACAGACCAGAATGTTTGCCGCTATGGAATGGCACAGTCATTTCACTATCCACTGCATTGAACACGTGGATAAGCTTCGAAGCTTATCCCTATCTCTTTCCAACCGCCCTGCATGTTTCTCAGGGCGGGAGGACTCCTCTTGGACGAACCTTCATCTGAGAGGACTCTTCTCAATGAGTCTTAACCCCATTTGAAAAAGACTCAGATCCTCTTGGATTGGATCTAGACCCAAAAAAATCGATGATCCATGTCTTATTCTAAACTCTATAAATAGGGGCTCACCCCTATAACATGATCATCTAGAAATTAGATACCCAAGTGTTGGCAATGCAAGAACAAGCCTACTTAAGTCTTATTGGCACGTTGTCCTGATGCCATTGAAGAATACGCATACCTACGCAAAGGTGCTAACGGACAAAAAGGAACTTGAACGATAAAACAGACCCCCGAGTTCGAAAAAGGTATTTTTCAGATCTCTAATTTGTTCATTTTAATTTCATATAATCTTTTGATTAGGTACTTATACATGTTTATTATCTTTGTTTGCATACTTGAATCCGCGATGGTGCAATATGAGCTACAGAGATCGAAAAACATGTTTTGACTTTGCCTTTTCTTTGAGCAAAGGACGGACAGAGCTTGAAAACGGCATCCCCATAATCTTAAAAAGGATTTTGCGTAATCCGGGTAAGTCTCATCTTTCCTAACCTCAATATTTTTTATCAACACCCCCCCCCCCAAATACATAAATAAATACCTTGCAAAACAGAGTTAAATTAGAGGGTGACAATTTGAATAATGCACAGTTTTTGTACGTATTTAAGATTCAGCAAAAATACAGTGATAAGATTAGCCAACTTTTGTGATACGAAAGTAAAAATAGGAATGAGAGCTTACAAGCCAGAACCTAGATTGCTCCATTTGCACAAAAGATTTAAGTCAATCAGGTGAAACCATACAAGCATCCAAGAAGGCACAATTGTGCTATCAGTGCTTTACAATGATTCAATTTACTAGGCCTGGTATTGCATATCCCAAGATCTAAAATTTCAATTTATGCATGAACTGTGAAAATGTCTACGAAGAGACAATACGCATACAAGCACTAATACCTCACAAGAGATGTGCACAAAGGCACTCAAATAACACTTTAACAAATATGCACAAAGGCATAAAATAACACAAATATGCACAATGGCATGTAAAGAATCTCTATATTCAAAAAGAGAAGGAGCTTGAGCTCTCAAGCTTGTCACAAATACAATGGGAAGTCCCCTATTTATAATACACAAAAGGAACCACTTGGAGGGGCTCCAATGTGGTCGTTGGAGCCCCTCCAACGGTCACATTTGTGATCGTTGTAGGGGCCCAACGACTACATTAGGCCCCCCAATGTGGGTACAAAAAGTACAAAAAAAGAAAAAAAGTGCAAAAATACAACCATATTTCAATTGAAATATGTGTAAAAGGTAAAATAACTAAAATACCCTTTATCAGGTTTTACAAAGAGTGATATAAATATATATATCTATGTATATATCCATAGAGATACGTATACATATATGTAGGACATATATGTATATATATATAAAAAAAATACATTGAGTACATTTTAACACCCCCCTCAAACTTAGGGAGTGATGACTGCAAGTTTGCCAAGGAGAAAATTAAATCTGGGAGCAAAGCACCTTGGTGAAGAAGTCTGCCAATTGATACTTGAATGTCACATATAGAAGATCAATGACCTTCTTCAGGTATTCTTCTCTAACATAGTGGCAGTCCATTTCAATATGTTTCGTGCGTTCATGAAAAGTGTGATTTTTGACAATGTATATTGCGCTCTTGTTGTCACAACACAACTTTGTTGGTTCTTGAATGTGAACTCTCATATCTTCTAGCAAACGTCGAATCCAAACTATTTTCATGGTTGTGGATGTCATGGCACAATATTCGGCTTTAGTAGAGGATAGAGACACCTTTTGTTGTTTATTGCATCTCCAAGAAACTAGTTATTCTCCTAAAAAATACAGAAACCATTGGTGGAGTGACGGTTATTAGGGTCACATCCCCAATCAGAGTCGGTATATGCAATCAAATTTAATTCAGAGGATGAGGAAATAAAGACTCCCTTATTTACCGTCCCCTTTATATATCTAATGATGCGAAGAACGGCACCCATATGGACGGTTGTAGGGGTATGATGGAATTGACAGGCAATATGAACTGCGTGAGATATATCGGGTCTGGTGATGCTGAGATACACCAATGAACCAACCAGTTGTCTGTAAGGAGTGGGATTATCTAGAAGAATCCCGTCATCAATTTTCAACTTTGCCCCAACTACATATGGTGTTTCGCAAATTTTGTCATCAGAAATACCTAACCGGTCAATGATCTCACAAGCAAGTTTAGTTTGGGATAGGAAGTATTCCCCATGTGAAAAGACAGCTTCAATGCCTACGAAATATCTCAGAAAACCTAAATCTGACATCTCAAATTTTTCTGTCAAGGCATGCTTAATTCTTTTTATTCCCTTGACATCATTACCTGTAATTAACATATCATCAACATACAAAAGCAAGACTACAATTCCTGCATCAAATTTCTTTACAAACAGGGCAGTGTCAGTATAGCATGATATAAAACCATTTTCTGTCATTAAGTTGTTAAAACGATCATACCAAGCTTTAAGAGCTTGTTTTAAGCCATAAAGAGCTTTTCATAAACGAAAAACTTTTCTATTAGGACAATTCATTCCAGGGGGAGCATCCATGTAAACTTCTTCATTTAGATCCTCATTTTAAAAAACATTTTTAACATCCATTTGGTATATGTTTCATTTTTTAATTGACGCAATGGTAATAAGGCACCTAACTGTAACCATGCATGCAACAGAAGCAAAAGTTTCATCATAGTCTACCCCATATTTTTGACCATAACCCTTAGCGACTAGACGAGCTTTATATCGTTTAAGAGTCCCATCACTCTTCGTTTTAACCTTAAAAATCCATCTACACCCTATAGTTTTCTTACCTTCGGGAAGGTATTGAAATTCCCATGTTTTAGCATTTCTAATAGCCTTAATTTCATTTTTCATAGCTGCTATCCATTCATCTTTCTTTTTGGCTTCTTCAAAAATTCTTGGTTTTACGTAAGAGTGAATGGCACTAAGGAAGGCTCTATGTTTAGGAGAGAAGGAGTCATAGGATATGAATCTAGAGGGGGTTTCCTATTTCTCGTTGTTCTCGGCGAACTTTCACTACTTAATGTAGGTTCTTTGTTTATTCTATAATCATATTTTTCTATAGCACTTTTAAAATTGTTTTTATCTCTATGTGTAGGTGATAGGTTCTTTGTTTATTCTATCATCAATTTCTTGATAGATAGGAGGATGAGGAAGATTGTTATCTTCCTCTGCTTCAATTTCGCTAAGATTATTTTGTATGGTCTCATCATCACTAATGTCATCATCTCTAGACAATAGGTCGAATAGGAAAGAATAGTCTACACTTTTCTCATGAGAATCATTTCTTTCAAAACCACTAACATTTTCTAGAAAACTTACATTTCTAGATACATATAATTTGTCATTCTTAATATCATAGCATCGAAACCCTTTTTGAGTTTCGGAGTATTCAAGAAAAGCACATGGAATGGCTTTAGGTGAGAGTTTATCATTCTTATCTGCAAGAACAAAACACTTGAACCCAAAAACCCTTAATCTACTATAATCAGGGTCTCTTTTATACAAAATTTCAAAAGGTGAAACTTATTTAAATTTTTGGATGGGACACGATTTATGAGATAGACGGACGCAAGAGCCTCCTCGGCCCAAAATCTTTTCAGAATATTTTGTGAAATAAGTAGGGTTCTAAATGTCTCAATGATGTGTCTATGTTTTCTTTCGGCCAAACCATTTTGTTGAAGTGTTTTGGGGCAAGATTTTTGATGGATTATTCTATGTTTCTCAAGATAGCTCTTAAATTCAATTGAGAGATAATCGCTCCCAGAATCAGTTCTAAAAATTTTTAATTTTTTGTCGAATTGGTTTTTAATCATCATATGGTAGGTTTTGAATGTTGCAAAAAACTCATGTTATTTGTAAATCCTCCTTTTGAGATAACGGGTGTCAGTCCCCAAACATCTTAATGGAAGTTCAAATGGTTTTGTAGTAAACATAGATCTTTGATAAAAAGGCAGACTTCTCAATTTTCCAAGAATACAATCATTACAATTGAAATCATTTTTACATAGATGTTTAGCAAAAGGTAAATAAGAGATCTTGGTGATATTGGGATGCCCAACTCGTTTGTGCCACACGTTAATGTCTTTATGTTGCACAACATTACAAAAAGAATTCTTTGAAATACGAAGAAAGTCCACATATTATAGATATCCCTTCCTAGAGTCTTCCCCAATCAACTTCCCGAACCGGCGATCCTGTATCCAACATTTAGTAGATGAGAATTTTATATCACATCCATGGTCCAAGAGTTGAGAGACCGAAAGCAAATTTAAATTCAATTTTGGTATAAATCTTATTTTAAGAATAGAAAAAACTTGTTCTTCAAAATTTTTTATTCCTTTGATTTCAAGAGAAGTGTCATCCGCGGTTGAAACAAAAATAGGAGATGAGTTTTTTAAATATTCTGAAAGAGGCAAAATATTTGGAGACATATGAAAAGAAGCACCCGAATCCAAAAGCCAAGAAGTCTTACCAGGAGAAGAGAAGGTTGATGTAGCCGCTTCGAAAATTGCCCCCTTGAGAAGTGGTTGATGTGCTTCCACAATTTGATGCAATGATAAAGCTCCATTTGAAAAAGATGAACTTTCTTCCTTTTGGGGTTGAGATGTGGTAGTCTTAGCTAACAACTTCTTCCATTTTAGGCAAACTGGTTTGATGTGGCCCGGCTTCTTACAAAAATGGCAAACAACCTTACTATAGTCTCTTTTACCTCCTTGACTACTTGATTTTGATTTTTGAAATGAGAAGGTTTCTAGGGTCTCAAATTGTTCCTCGGTCTTGAGACGGCATTCACACCATCACTTTCTTCTTGGTTTGAGGGAGTTGCAAGGACACTTGGATGGTTTTTGCTTATACCCATACGAGTCTTTTCCCCACTTAGTTTTGTAATAACATCCTCAAGTGAAGGGGAAGTAAAAGAGGAAAGAAGAGAGGATCGTATTTGCTCGAATTCGGGTCTAAGCCCATTTAAAAAGTCAAAAAAGCGATCCTCCTTCAATTGCTTATGTCTAAGTTCGATGGCTTCACCACACCACTTAGGTTCAAGCATGGCAAGTTCATCCCAAATGGATGACAATTCCTCAAAATATTCTCTAATAGACATCTCATTTTGTTGAAGAGTCAAGCCTCTTTTTTAAAGATAATATTTGTGAGACAAATCTTTTGAATTATACATTTTTTCAAGATATTCTCATGCTTGAGAAGCCTTTTTGAATTTAATGATGTTGGCATTGATCCTTGTCTCTACGGATGAGAAAATCCATGATAGGATTTAAAACTTCTCATATCCCATTCCTCATGCTTCTTTGAGTATTCTTCAAGAGCCTTATTTCTTTCTTTACCCTCAAGAATTTTGATTTCACCTTTTTCTATTAAGGTGATCTTAGGCTCCGGTTCCAGAACCAAACCTTGGACATAACCCCAAAGCCCTTTTCCTTTGATATGGGCCTCCATGTTTCCGGCACAAACATGATAGTTGGAGCCATTAAGTTTGAAGCCAAGAGAAAAATGGGAGTCTTTTTCACCTATTAAAGAGAGAAGAGAGAAAAAAGTATGTACCACAATAAGATTTTTTAACTTACTTGGTAGAATACGCTTCTAAAATATTGAATGAAGAGAAGACTCCACCCTAATCACTCAAAAGTTGAAGGCACGTTTTTCGAGGTACCCCAATAGCGTGAATAGCCACACGATCTTCTTTCTTCAAACCAAGCTCTGATACCATGTGAAAATGTCTACAAAGAGACAATACGCATACAAGCACTAATACCTCACAAGAAATGTGCACAAAGGCACTCAAATAACACTTGAACAAATATACAAAAAGGCATAAAATAACACAAATATGCACAACGGCATGTAAAGAATCTCTATATTTGAAAAGAGAAGGAGCTTGAGCTCTCAAGCTTGTCACAAATACAAGGGGAAGTCCCTTATTTATAATATACAAAATGAACCACTTGGAGGGGCTCCAATGTGGTTGTTGGAGCCCCTCCAATGGTCACATTTGTGACCATTGGAGGGGCCCAATGACACATTTGCCCCCCCCCCCAATGTGGGTACAAAAAGTACAAAAAAGAAAAGAAAAAGAAGTACAAAAATACAACCATATTTCAATTGAAATATGTGTAAAAGGTAAAATGACAAAAATACCCTTCATCAGGTTTTACAAAGGGTGATATAAATATATTTATATCTATGTATATATGCATAGAGATATGTATACATATATCTAGGACATATATGTATATGTATCTCCTATATGTATATAGAGAGAGAGAGAGAGAATGCATTGAGTACATTTTAACATGAACCAGAAAAGTTGCAGATGCATATTGAAAAGGAAGGGTGGGGAAACAGCTAAGGAAAGATCAACAAACTGGTTGAGATTTGAAAGTTATTCCATTGTGTTTCCTTTTTTACACGAGAACAACACCTTGCCATGCAATGCCAAACTTATAAAATAAAGTTCATCATATGACTGAGGAAAAAAGGTAGTGGGAATCAAATAGTTAATAGGCATATTTGGAATCTTGGATGAAGGACACGCAAGGCAGTCCCCTCAAAGAAGATCAATTTCCAGGTTGCGGTGCTTTCACTTGGATAATATCTTTCTTGATTATACATTAGTAGGCAAAGTGGCTTACTTTAGGATGAAATCTGAATGTAGGTTGATCGTGAAGTCACGTTCTAAACTTAGGGATTACATTTCCTCATTGCTAAACTGAAGTACACTAATCAACCTCACACACGATAGTGAAAAAAAGTAGATCAACTAGATCTTTACAAGAAAAGACTAAGGGGATCTTCAGGTCCAAGAGAGATCTGAGGACAAGACCTCTTCTGATCCCTTTATATCAGGGATCTAAGATCCCAGGAGTTTGAGTTTCCTCAGAGCTTGGCATGGCCCACACAATATCAGTGAGAGCCCACACCAGCTCATATCCTTGGATCTGAGCTCCAAGGGCTTCAAACGCCTCTTAAGAGAAGATTGACTGATTGAGGTTCAGGAAATTGAAATATGCTATGACCTATGTCACATGGGTACGGGTACAGATGCTGGTACGGAGGGTACAACACGGCAATTTCAAAAAAATGCAGGTACAGGGACACGGCTATATATATATATATATATATATATATATATATATATATATATATATATATATATATATATATATATATATATATATATATATATATATATATATATATATATATATATGTGTGTGTGTGTGTGTGTGTGTGTGTGTGTGTCCAAGTGTTGATGTTAGTCGACACGGGTACGGAGGGCAAAATGGAGTGTCCGTGTGACAGGCTATAACTGAGACCAAGCACTAGACATACACATAAGGAGCTCTCCAATAATCAAATTCAGAATACAAAGGCCATGATCACCATGATCCAAGAGCTTGTTCACCAGGAGAATGACCACTACAAATAAAATCAAGGATTTCTAGTGATGCCATATACAAACTAGATACTTCTTTTTTATTTTGCGTGGAGCTATGTCACAGGGATTCGGCTAGTCGGGTGCCGCACCCGCGTGGATACAACGCGACGCGGGTGCGGGTGCGGGTGCAGCACTCGGTGTGGTCAAACCAACCCTCGATACGGTCAACGCACCCAGGGTCTTAAGTGTCCAATTTTTGAACTTAAAAAAAAAACTGCCTGATGAAATGGGCTGGGAGGGGGATTAGGGCAAAAATATTTTGCCCCCTCCTCCCAACCCCGATGCCTCCTCTTCTCCGTCTCCAACCCAACAGCAGCAAGGCGACCGGTCCAGCGTGGCAATTCCGGCACGGCGAGGAGGTATGTCTCCATTTTCTCTCTCCTTCAATCTCTAGCTCTCAATCTCTCTCCCCTCGTCTCTCTCGCTCTTCTCGACTAAACCCCCGCCCCCCTCTCTTTGTGTACCTCTTTCCCCTCGTCTCTCTCGCTTTTCTTGGCTAAACCCCCGCCCCCCTTTGTCTGTGTACCTCTCTCTCTCAATCTCTCTCCCCTCGCACACTTTTTTTTATCATGTGGTTATTTCTCAAGTGTTACGAATTTACAATGTTATATACCACAGTCACCCCCTCATTTTACTAAATTTGGCCATTGCATGTTGATCTAATTTGGATGATAAATTTTTTCATTGTACAAAAAACTACAAAGGCATCTATTCCGTGAGGTGATGATGATGAACTCATCCATTTTGTATGATTTATAAATAATGTGTATCCATATAATTTGTGTGTGTATTCTGCCTCCCAACCACCTACTGTTGGTTCTTTATTTCATTAGTGTTACTGTTAACTATTAAAAATTATATATATATACCCTCCAGCACCACCGCACTCAAGTTTTTTTAAAGTGCCGCATCACCACACCCACACCCACACCCGCACCTATGTGACATAGGCATGGAGAAACCACTGCTATGGTTTGGAGTTCGGACATCCCATTAGGAGACGATAGGTGTCACCTTGACCATGGACCTGAGCCAGTGCCCACAGCATAAAACTTCATGAGTACTCCCCCCTGCCCACCGAGGATAGTTTCCCATTTGGCTTAGACGTTGCAGCAAAGGATGCACACCTCAGGTATCGAACTCTAGATCTCCTTCAACTTGAAAGCCTTGTGGGACACCAGTTACTTATTAACATACACAGGTATATTTTTTGTAAGTGCACATAAAACCATAACGGAAATGACATAACATTTATTACAAACACATGGGGACCCACAATCCACATCAAAACCATGGGGCATTATTGCAACCCAGCACTTTGCAAGTCTTCTAGTTCATGCAATGCAATTTATACCAAATAAAAGGTCGGATTAGAACATCTAGAATTCAGTGCTCCGCACATCCAGTGGATCATCAGTGCTGATCAAATGCATATTTGCAGCATTTTAAATGATACTGCCTAGAATGTATACCTCATGAATGAAACCCTGAAAGGCATGTTGACATCACAATAAATTAGCTTTCCGGAAAAAAAAAAAAGAACATTGCACCAAAAGGATATGTCAGCGCATAAAATGTGTGCAAGAGGCATAACTCTACACACTAGGTGAAGCAATGCACTCGTATTACATTGGGATTGGGCAAGATGCCCAAAAATATAGAAACAACCTGTCTCACCTGGAAAGATGTTCCAGAATTCATATATTGTAGGAAAGTTCAGTTAACCTCTCTTTCAGATGCTAAACATCATGCTTCAAATTCTATGTAGCCTCCTCACAGAATTTGCATACACTAGCATTCGTCTATTAGGAATCATTCCAACTGAAAAATTGCTAGCTAAATTGCATAAGCACTTCCTCTTCTTCTTTCATTTCCTAGGACAAATAAGGAACCTTCAATAATAAAAGTTGAATAAGCATAACATTTTACATGCAAACTTTCAGCTTATGTAACAAGGATACTTCATCTTTTGCCTATCATGTTCCCTTATATACTATTCTTAATGAGAACTGTACAATAAATGGCATGTCCCATGTCCTTTTGGTTGTCTCTATGTGACATAGCTTTCGGCGAACAGGTATGAAGGGGAGAGAGGATGTTGTGTTAGGGTGGAAGAAAACAATCTAGGTCATGACAAATTCCAATTTTACTTCCTAGATTTCACAGTCATTATCTGACCAAAACCATTGTGACAAACTTTTTTTTCGGCAAAATCTCGTTTTTCAAAAACTAGCGAAAATTGAAAATTTTTCATAAATCTCGCATTTTTTCGGCAAAATCTCGGCAATAAAAAAACAACTTAAAAAATATAAAATTTATTTTTATAAGAAAATATTAATAAAAAATATTTAAAGATAAAAATACACGGTTTTTCCATGATAAAGAGCCTTTTAAAATGTAAATATCGCATTTAAATTATGGTATTTATGTTTTTTTCATAAATCTCACGATATTTTAAAAATCTCGCGAGAATTGCCGTTTTAAACTTTCAGGCAATTTCTCGCGATACTATCGCAAGATTTTTGTAAATCTCGCGATATTTGTCACTATGACCGAAACTCCCTTCTAAGCAGGGAAAATACATAATAAAGAGCCACGTTTCTTGAGAATGGACTATAAACAAGTGAAGTCATCTCTCCACTCAATCTTTTTCCTGGACACACACAAGAAGGACATAACTCATAAGACACTTCACAGTGCAATAAATGAATGAGCCACCAGTTCCATCTCCTTATTGTGCATCACATGACTCTCGTTACTTTTCAAGCACTTGCTATGGCTTTAGTTTAATTTATACTTTCTTTCCTTTTATGGTTGGGGAAAAAAAAAACAGGTGGGTTGCAGACATTACAAAATGATGATTGTAGCACAAAATGCTCGGCAGAGGGAAGCAAGTACATGACCTTCACAAATTCTACGGTGCACCAAATCCAATACAATAAATGAATCGCACAAACAACACAAAGAAAAGATAACCCGAAGGCGGGCTGCAATTCAATACTAAGAGTTGTTGCAGATAACACAGAAGACACCTACTTTTCAAGGTTCAACAATGCAGAACGGCTAAAACATTTCCACCAAACTCACTTTGGTGCAACACATCCCTCTACCTTATATGTATAGCATACAGTACATAGCCACTAAGCATGTATGCGAGACTAAGCAAGCAACTTTCACACATGCTACCCACGTATTCAGAAAGAAAACACTATCAATTCAAAAACACTGTACAATCACCAGCACGAAAATAACGGTATGTAATGATCGCAAAAACAAACCAGCCGATCAATAGATAGACGAAAATACCAGCATCGACGTCGCCGACTCGATCTTATCTCCGTCGACACGGAGCATCGTGCTCGCATCGTTGTAAAACTGGTGGCTGTAGTCCGGTTGTTGCTGAAGCACCTGGTAATACTGCCTCACGAAATAGTTCCCCACCTGAATCAACCCGCCAAAACAAATATAAAACAATCCGAAACTTTCGATAAAGAGAGAGAGAGAGGTGCGACATTACCTGAAAAGCAGCAACGGGGCCGGAGAAAGAACTCGCCATCGTTTCACCGAAACAACATGCAGCGCCGAACACCTACCCCTAACCCTAAACCCTAAATCCGGCGCGAGATCGCCGGAAGCCTTCCAAAAACCAGATCCGGAGCCCGACCTAGATCTGGAAATTCCAGCAACGGGAAAGGACGCGATAACAACGAGACCACACGAGGAGAAAATCCGAATAAGGAAAGAGTTCGAGATTGATCGGTAACGCTTCGATAGAATCGGGATCTGAGCTCCGGCGACCAAACGGAGAACCAAAAACGGTAGGGGGACGAGAAGGATGAGTCCAGACGGGAACGAAGAAGGAAACGAGGGAGGGAGGGAGGAAGAAGGAATTTAAGCGAGAGGAAACCTTTGGGCGTGCAGGAGATGAACGACAACGATCGCCGGCGCTGAGAAACGGACGGCCCCGATGAGCTCCTTCACTCACCCCTCTGGCTAGCTCTGCTGGTTTCGGACCTCAGTCGGGATTCGCTTTTTTATGATATAAATTGTTTTGTTTATTGGTGTTTGTTTTCTAAAGGAGACTGGTCCAGCTGGTCTCTCCGGATCGGATATTAGATGATCCGAACCCAAATTCGAAATTTGGCAGCGAGTGCAAAACAGAATCCGGGTTCAAACGTGATCCATTGAGGTATGATTGGACCTGGATCCGAATTTGTGAGGTGGTACTGGATCCGGTGAGAATGTTTGTGGAAAAACGTTTTTTTCATGTAAACAATGTAAATTAGTTGATTTAATTGAATATAGATCTAGCTGAAACTATTGATCCGAATCAGAACATGATGCTGAAAATCCAACCACACAAGTTCCTTTGAGAATCTAATTACACATTTGGATCTTGTTTTAAGCTTTGTACCCAGTAAAACATTGGATCCAGGTCACAGGTTCGATGTAGGGTTTCAAACGGGTCGGATTCAGGAAGCCAATTTTGAATTTTTTTGCTGTCCCGAATCGGTTCGGGTCTGACTTCCCAATGTATTTTGGGATCCCAGATCCTATCCATCTGCAACCCTAGTTGGATGGGATCTGACTTGTTTTCTCCCCTAGCTTTGGTGGATTTGGGTTGCAACCCTAGTTGAATGGGATCCGACCTGTTTTCTCCCCTAGCTTTGGTGAGTTGTGGATCTAATGTCATTGATCTTGGCTCGGGTTCGGAACTAGTGTGTTGCCCTGTCATGCTTCTCATGAATGGTGTAGTTTTGGCCAATGTGAGCCATCGTGGTATTTTTAAAAGATATTTAAAAATATATATATTAAAATTTGTTTGTGAATAACACTGTTTTTATATGGTGTTAATAAAAGTGCCTTTTATAATTTTCTATATTTGTGTCCTATAATTTAAGACGGTTTTAGACTTTTTGATGCTTGAATTTTTACGAAAATTTTGAGATTGTTTGTTTAAGATTTTCTCGGGAAACAAAATAAAGAGTTGTGCTGGCTCCACCTGTTATACTTACAGTCTTTGTGTTGGGATAAACCACCAGCTAGTGGTGGTGGTTACCCACGATGTGGATAACCCCCACCGAAGATGCTCCTTCTGATAAACTTGCCGAGGAGAACGGTTACGCAAATTGTTCCCACTCTGTGCTTATAAAAGGGGTATCATGAGCGACCCCCAAATATGGTGAAAAACACAATGTAAATAACGAAAAAATGAGAGAGAGAATCGGGTTGTATATCTTACCTCTCCATTCAGGGTTTTTCCATCCGATGAGGGAACAAATTCTGCTCACTGACTGCATCCAGCAGGCTACGCTCGTGGATGGAAGCAGTTTGGTTGAGGATAAGCTTTCCCCTACTCTAGCCACCACCTGCAGCTTCTCCTGCTCCAACCACCGCCAGCCATCGATCCCAGCTCTCTAATGGTGGCATCAGGTACTCTTGTCCCTGTATTTCTTTTTGCACTATTTTATCAACAACTTGTGGTTGTTGTTTGTTTGTGCGCAGGCTGGACGAATCACAACCCAACAATGGGTTATGAGCCCACGCCTTAGCCGTTGTGCCTATGCCCGTCATACCAGAAATTTTTTCGATGGGATCGCCGATTGTAGGCTACCCGGTAAATGCCTCCAGATAGGTTCAGGTCGGCGATCTGTCGCCATTTTTCCTGCGATGTCGGTTGTGTCATCAGCTTCTTCCTAAAAACGCAAAAAAAAAATGCTTCTTACCTCCGATTTTGGGCGTCAGTCGGGAAGAGCAAGTTGGTTGTTCCTTCTTCCTTCTTTTCTCCGTCAGGGCACTGCAGAGTTGTCGGGGTTGTCGCCAGCGACTGTTGAGTCGTCGGATCTCTGCAGCAGGCCGATCGCAGTTGTTGTCGCCCCACCGTTGAAGTAGGTGGCCATTGGGCCACTGACGGTGGTGGCTACCAACTCCTTGCCGCCAAGGTTACTGGCGATCATCTGATTGTCGGACCATCGGAGTCGATGGCGACGATCTACATCAGGGGAGAAAACGAGAAGAAGGTGAAATAAGGTTTTTGAAAACCCTATTTCGCGGTTTGGGTTCTTTTAAACTGATTCGGGTCTAGTCCAATATTGGATCCGGACCTGCCCCACCTGAACCGATTCATAAAGCTATCTGGATCAGATTCGAGATTTGGGATTCAGGTGGGAGACCCAATTTTGTAAGAATCCAGGACCCGCAGTGATTTGGGTCTGAATCGGATCTATAACTGGATCTGATCCATATTACCCATTCTGATCAATAAAAAGTCATTCTGGATCAGATCCAGCTCTCGGGTAATGGATCCAAAATCAATCTCTAGATCGGATCTAGGTAAGCCAGATTCGGTTCTTTAAGTGGTAGATCTAGAATCCAATTAGAACCGGATTATACGGTTCTAGATACGTTAGCCTGACGTAACTAAATCTGACTGGTCTGTAACATAGCCCGAACCAGCTTAGCTGGTTTGGCCTATCTCTGAGCCGATTCGGGTCTCTCTGAAACTGGTTCTCAGACAACTGAGACTGGTTCACTATAGCATGGACTGATTCAGAGTGTCACAAACCTGATTCAGTGTATTATGAACCGATTCAAAGCTTGCTTTGATCAGTTCATCTAATTTTGGATCTAGTTCGGGGGTCTTTTGACCAGTTTATTCAGTTTTAAGACCGGTCTGAGGGTCCTTTTGATCGGTTCTTTGTGTTTTAAGACCGATTCAAGATATTATGTCACTGGTTCAGAGGTTTTATAGTTAGTTCATAAGGATTGAGAACTGATTCAATAAATTGGTGACGGTTCAAGCTTTCATTTCATGAGTTTATCAATTTTTTGATATAGATATTGTTTTTTTCTTCGGTCTATGGGCATAAGCATTAAGTTACAACATGTTTAAAGTGTTATTTCATTATTTTATGAATATTCAATATTGACATTAAATATAGTTAAATGATTTAGTGTATTCATGTCACCAAAGTGACTGAATACACGTATGTTGTCGAAAAGTTTTTAGTACTGTCATACAGTTTTAACCAATATAAACATTGTACTTAGATCGTGAAACGATAAACAACCCAAAGGAAGTTTTATCACATTTGAAATCTAAGAAGGGTAAAATAAGGTAAATGTGTTGAGATACATCGTACATGTGTATCCAAAGGTACCTTATGTTGATGGTCTAACTTTACAAGAACCTTAATTTTATCAAATATGGTCGATAGGCGAATTGATTTTGCGTGTTGGAGCTCTTATCAAAGTAAGGCTTAAATGACCCCTTACACTCACATGAAAATAAGCATATTAAGGGCCTTTATTCATTTGTTTTTTTCATTAAGTTTTGTCTCGTACGAATGCTTTTTGATACATGTCTTTTGTAGTGGAACTTCTAGTCCTGTGATTTTATATGGCTCTAGTTGTATTCCCTTTTTAGATGGATCAAACTTTTGTGGTTGGAAAGAGACTCTTCTCTTTACATTAGTGTATATGGATTTAGATCTGACCATAAGGATAGATGAACTCACTGCCCTGACAGATCAAAGCATTGTTGAATAAAAGAGTGCTTTTGAGAAGTGAGAGCATTTGAATAGGCTTAGTCAGTTGCTTCTGCAATCTAAGGTGGCTAAGAATATTCGAAGTGTTATCCCGCAATGTAGGACAGTGGGAGAATTTTTTAGTATTATTGAAGCACAATTTGTGAGTTCAAAAAAAACAAGAGCCAGTACCCTGATGTCAAAGCTCATATCTATGAAATATACTTGAGGAAGAAACATTTCCCAACACATTTTGGAGATGAGAAACATAGCGTCTGAGCTGAATGATATGAAGTTGACCATTTCTGATTCTTTCATAGTGCATTTTGTTCTAACGTCATTACCCTTAGAGTATGGACCTTTCAAAATTTGTTACAACACACATAATGATGAATGGACATTTAATGAACTTATGTCTAAGTGTGTTGAAGAAGAAAAGAGATTGAAAAGAGAGAAGGTGTATAGTGCACATATGGCTTCTCATGGACCCAAGATAGGACCGAAGAAGAATGCATTAAAAAAAATGCTAGGAAGAAGCCAACAGGGGTTATGATATCCCAAGGCAAGCAATTTGACTCTGCTACCATAAAGTGTTTCTTTTGCAAGAAGAAGGGACACGAGAAGGCATATTGCATAAAGTACAAGGAGGAGTTGGAAAATAAAGGTAATTTATCATTTATTTCTCATGAATATAATTTATTATACATTTCTGAAAATAGCTGGTTGATTGATTATGGTGCTACTGTTCATATTTTCAACTGTCTACAGTTGTTCCTGAGCAGAAGAGAACCAACAATGCATGAGAAGAACATCTATTCGGGAAACAAGATGTGTTTGCATGTGAAGGGTGTTGAGACTTGCATGATTACTTTAGATACAGACATAGATTTGGATCTTCATGATGTCTTTTGTATGTTATCATATAGTAGAAACTTAATTTCAATTTCAAAATTGGATAAATTTGGATATTGTTTTAAGTTTAAAAAATCCAAATTATTCATTTATAGAAATTCAATTGAAATTAGTTCTGTATCAGTTTATAATGATTTGTATAAATTGAACGTAAAGATTCAAACTCAAGAGTCCCTAACTTCTTAATACGTATTGGTTAAAAATAAATGTAACATGATTAATGACAAATCCTATATGCTTTGGCATTGAAGGTTGTATCATATCTTTGAAAAAGAGAATTAAGAGACTCGTGAATAAAGGAATTTTGAAATCTCTAGATTTTACCAACAATGACCCATGTGTTGATTGCATAAAGGATAAGCATACAAATATATATAAAGATGATGTCAAA
The DNA here is from genome assembly GCF_984573655.1 of Nuphar pumila. Classification (NCBI taxonomy): domain Eukaryota; kingdom Viridiplantae; phylum Streptophyta; class Magnoliopsida; order Nymphaeales; family Nymphaeaceae; genus Nuphar; species Nuphar pumila. The sequence goes on along the minus strand of NC_143250.1, from coordinate 53,738,316 downwards.
CGCAGTAGTTAGATATGAGAGATAGTCCACACAGATGTATGTGGACCCTTTTCCCTCTGTTACATAGGCGAAAAATATTTTATCACATTTATTAATGACTATTCACGGTATATGTATCTCTACCTGATCTTTGAAAAATCTGATATTTTTTAGATATTCAAGGAATTTAAGAAAAGTAGAGAAACAAATCGATAAAGTTATTAAAATAGTCAAGTCTGATAGATGTGACGAATATTATGGTAGGTTTACTGAGATAGAGCAAAGGAAAGGACCATTAGCGTGATTTCTTAAAGAGGAAGGCATTGTGCCTCAATATATCATGCCTAGTAGTGCCTATTAGAATGGTGTAGCTGAAACGAGAAATCATACTCTTAAATAAATGGTCAGAGATATGTTGAATTATTCAACACTTCCCATTAAGTTGTGGGGTAAAGCCTTAAGGACAGTTATGCATATTTTAAATAAGGTACCTACAAAAGTTGTGTCTAAAACTCCTTGCGAGTTGTGGATAGGTAGAAAACCATCTTTGTCTTATATGCATATATAAGGATATCCTTCATAGGCTAAGATGTATAACCCCCACATTAAAGCCTCCGATCCAAGAACAACCAATGGATATTTCATTAGTTATATAGAAAGATCAAAATGATACAAGTTTTATTGTTTATCTCACTCACCACAGATTGTTGAAACAGATAAGAAAAAATTCCTAAAAGATGGTTCAGTAGGATTAAGTGCAATTCAAAACCTTGGTTTTGAGGAAGTACAGGATCTAGTTTTATCACCTGTTAAGGAAAACACCGAAAGATACCACATTATTATTCATAATGATGATGTGGTTAATCACTCGGTTGTTGATGTGCAAATCCAAAGTGGATCTATTGTGGACAATGCGAAAGAGCACAAACAGGATGATCAGGTTCAATCTGAGTCTGAAGAACGACCTGATTGGAGATCTACAAGAATTAGGAGATCTGCCATACATCCTAATTATGTGGTGTACCTTTAGGAGCTTGATTATTTCATAGATATAGATGATGACCCGTTGACCTTTATGAAAGTTGTGGAAAATAAACAATCTACACATTAGATAGAAGCCATGAAAGAAGAGTTAGACTCTATGGCTAAGAATCAAATATGAGATTTTATTGAGTTACCTAAGGGAGTAAAACTCGTAGGGTGTAAATGGATCTTTAAGACCAAGAAGAACTTCAAAGGTAACATAATGAGACATAAGGCAAGATTGGTTGCTAAAGTATTCACCCAGGTGGAGGGCATTGACTATAATGAAACATTTTCTCCAGTCTCAACTAAAGAGACAATGAGAACAATTTTGACCCTTGTAGCTCATTATGACTTGAAGCTATATTAGATGGATATGAAAATATTGTTCCTCAACAGGGATCTGAATGAAGATGTATATATGGATCAATCTCTTGTTTTTTTCTGAAAATGACTGTCGGGTTTGCAAGCTCAACAAATATATATATGAACGTAGACAGACCTTTCAACAGTGGTATCTTAATTTTTTCGAAGTCATTGTGACTCTTAAGTTTTCAGAAAATATTATTGATCAATGTATATACCTTAAGGAAAGTGAGAGTAAGTTCATTATATTGATGTTGTATGTGGATGACATTTTGCTGGCAACCAACGATATAGAGTTACTTACAGAGATAAAACAGTTTCTTACATTACATTTTGATATGAAAGATATGGGTGAGGTTGCTTACGTACTTGGCATAGAGATCCGCCGAGATAGAGCAAAAGGCTTTCTAAGTCTCTCTCCAAATATCCTATATAAATAAGGTATTAAAACAATATGAGATGGAGAATTGTTCTTTTAGTTCAACACCCATATCAAAATATGACAAGCTGAGCCTAAAAGATTGTCCACAGAACGACATTGACAATGCACAGATGAGTGCTTATTCATATGCATCAGTTGTTGGCAGCTTGCAATACACACAGACTTGTTCTTATTAAGATATCTCTTTTGCAGTAGGGGTGCTTGACAGATTTCAGTCTAACCCAAATATACCCCATTGGAAAGCTGCCAAGAAAGTTTTTACGGTATTTGTAAGGGACAAAAGACTATATGTTTATGTATCATAAAGTTGATCACCTCGAAGTCATTGGCTACTCAGATGCGGACTTAGGAGGATGCCTTGATAGTAGAAAGTCTACTACTGGGCACGTCTTTTTACTTGCTGGGGCGCGATCTCTTAGAGGAGTGAGAAGCAGACGACCATTGTTGCTCATACTATAGAGGCATAATTCATAGCATTGTACGAAACTACATCGCAGGCCATATGGTTGAAGAGCTTCATATCACAGTTAAAGGTGGTTGATTCCATTGAGAAGTCACTGAAGGTCTACTGTGATAACGAAGCTGCAGTGTCTTTTTCAAACAACAATAAAAGTACTACGTCATGCAAGCATATGGAGCTAAAGTATTTTGTTGTTAAAGAAAGGGCAGAGAATCATCTAGTGCATATTGTTAATATTGATACTAAAAAGATGATTGTTGATCCTCTTACTAAAGGGCTAGCACCGAGATTATATTTCAAACATGTATTAATGATGAGTTTGTTAAACTCTTGTTGACATATGCACATAAATAAAATGACCACATTTAGTTCATTGATTCTCGTTATTATTTTTTGTTGTTAATCTTATAAGGATTAGAGATTTAACTAAGGATCTACATAATAGATCATAAAAGCCAATTTATTCATCATGTCATTCTCATAAAGTTTTTTGGGTTAAGGGTTTATCTTCGGAACAAGTGAGAGAATGTTGGGATAAACCACCAACTAGTGGTAGTGGTTACCTACGATGTTGATACCCCCCATGAAAGCTGCTCCTTCCAATAAACTTGCACAGAATCAAGGGGAATAGTTACACAAACCGTTCTCACTTTGTGCCTATAAAAGGGGTATCATGAGCGACTGCCAAATATGATAAAAAACACAATGCAAAAAACAAGAGAGGGAATCAGGTTGTATATCTTACCTCTCCATTCAAGTTTTTTCATCTAGTGAAGGAACAAATCCTGCTCACCGACTGCATCCAACAGTTTGCGCTCATGGATGGCAGCAATCCAACTGAGGAGAAGCTTTCCCCTGCTCTAGCCACCACCTGCAGCTTCCCCTGCTCCAACCATTGATCCCAGCTCTTCGATGGTGACATCATGTACTTCTGCCCCTGCATTTGTTTTTTCACTGTTTTATAGCAACTTGTTGTTGCTGTTTGTTTGTGCACAAGCTGGCCGAATCACAACCCAACACTCTGTCCATGTCAACGTAAAACTTTGAGGGCTTATCCATCGACCCAAGGGAGTCGCCAAGCTTCGTCTTATGCTAGGGCGTGGCACCCATGAGATTTAAACCTAGACTGCCCGTCAAACGGTCTAGGCCTCATCCTGCTAAGCCAAACCCTTTGTGTCTAAGGAGGGGTTGTGTTTAGCTCATCTAAGTCTGAACGGAGGTACAACCATTAAGTGACCTGGTTCCTCGTCATAAAAAAAGAACAAAATGTTCTCGATGAGTGTTAAAGTTGAGGTATCCGGGTCTGGTATTGTTGGGGTTTGGAGTTAGAACAAATATGAATGTGGCATGTACTTGATTAAGTCTGGCCTGGCCTTATGTGGATTGGCATCTTGGCTTTCTGATGTTTGTTGAACCCCTAGGACTTGGATTCGGATCCTTTATGAGCGACCCATAACAAAATCATCTAATCAAATCCCGTGAAAGCTTGATGCTTTGAGAGCCAAATGGCCCCTTTTTTGGATTTGGACTAGAACACAAAGTCCGTAACTAGAGGTGGTAGCTGTCAATTTCTGAAATTAATGCAATGTTTTGGCCACACTGCTGTTTGAATCAGCAGGGATCATGAGAGCACTTAGTGTGGTCCATCTGTTGAAAGACTGCCGTTTGTGTGCATCGCCCAGTGTTGAGCCTCTGTCTGCGGAAACAAAGTGTGGTCCATCTGTTGAAAGACTGGATTCTTTTCACACGGAAAGGCAATCCCTTGTTTCAAGGGTAGGCTGTGGATCCCACGAAAACACATGGGACCCCCTGCTTTCTGCAAAATCCCCTAACTTTCTGAGGCACGTAAAAGTACTCTTAGGAGATACCACTTAACACCTCTGATGTATGATTTAAGGCTCCCAAACAGAGCCTTAGGGTATGTTCGGCTGCTCTAACAAATGGGATTTGAAATCTTATGAGATTTTATTTCTCATGTTTGGTTGGTTTGAGAAAATGAATCTCATTTGTATGAGATTCATTTTCTTTTGTTTGGTTGGTTTACATGGATTCTAAGTCTCATGTTATCCATAATTAAATCATAGATTGGATCTAATGGATCATGAATTGGATCAATATTTTTTGGGGTTTAATGACTACATATTGGATCTAATGGATCATGGCTTTGATTGATGAATTTTTTATTTAATGGAACACCCGTGACAAACATATTATTGTTTGTAGTTGAGTCTCCTCCAAACACTTGACGCAACTTATCATGTAAATTGAAATAATTCAATCTACCAGTTATAGGATTTGCTTACAAGAAGAACAATTATTTTAATTTATAGTGTTGGGTTTAAGATAAAAAAACTAACTATATTTAGCATTTATACAATTACAATTTTTCTCTAAACACTACCTTCAATAATTTTTTTTCTACGTTCCATCCAAACCTCGATGTATTACATATTGAATGCATTAGTTCGTGATGAATCCTCAAAGCTTTTATCATATATCTTAACTTGTTAGTTCGAAATTCTGGGTCGAACTTATCCATCATCTTTGTCTCCATTAATTTTCCAAATGTGATCAATGAAAACCTTGCCTCTTTTAAGATCCTATAATTGTTGTTCAATTAAAGAGTCAAGAAAGATGTCATCCATTGCATGATTCCAAATGAAATTTTTCTTCGACTCTTGCTCCAAAATACACTCTTATTGTATATCCATACAATCAACATTTTCTTTGCTTTGTTTTTTTTGCCATGTCTATAATATTCAAACTAGCACATAAATAAAGTTTTTGCAAATTTTGATTTTTTTTGCTAAATATCAGCAATAAAAAATAAACAAGTTTTGAATGTTTAGGTAATTTCATGATATTTTTTAAAGTTTTTTAAAAATATAACAATATTTGTCACATTGGTCATCACAACACCTCATCCACTAGTGGTGGTTGGTAGCTATAGACCATCCCACCACCAACACTCCCCTAACCCTCGTACCCCACTCTTCCCCCTTCACTCCCCGACTCCTCAGCATCCTCCACCTCAGTCGTGAGCGCTACACTCTCTTCCTCCAATAGCTTGCCTTCCCCTCCACCTCTCTCTCTCTTTTCGGCTATATCCCCTTCTCTCTTTGTGTTCATTTTGGGCTAGTGGAGCTCCCCCACCTCCACCACCCATATCCCACTCTGCCCTCTCAACAACCACTACAAACAGGGCTCTTGGAGCTCGCTGAAATCCATTTCGGCAAGCTCTCCCCTCCACCTCTTCCCCTCCGCTACTTCAACAACCGCGAAAAAAAACGTTTACCTATGATTTTTTGGTGAGCTTCCTTCCTCCTCCAGTGTCTTCTCTCCTCTGGTGACTTCCTTCCTGCGATGACCACCCTTCGATGTTCTTCAAATAGTCAACGTTCATCTCACCCGTGAACCACGGGTTTGCAGAGGTTCACATGCCTGCAAATCTTTTTTTTTTTAATCCTTTGATTCAAAATCATAGGGTATCCCATGACATGCTGTGATTTCAAATAAGAGTGATTCCAAATCATGCATAAAAGGAAGCTAATGTTCGGTTGAACATGCTACTTTTAGAATCACTCTTTCATAGTTACGAGAGTGATTCTAAAAGGGCTGAACCGAACAAACCCTTAATGCCTTTCTCCCAAATGACCACCACTATAATAGTTTGACTAGATTTAAACTCAAATCCTCAACTCTCATCCCAAATACCAATTTCCCAAACATAGCCTAAAATCCTTTTCAACTCTCTGATTCCAAACAGCCCATTAGTGTTGGCTTTGGAGTTCAGAGATCTTGTGTGCATAGCTTGGTTAGTGTCTTGATACACTAAATCGATAAGTATGTGATGGAAAGTTGTAAGCCAAAATGAATCAATTTCCTCATGTTGATGCCCACAATGCTTGTGAGGGCTTTGCTAGTCTGGTAGGTGCAACTTGTGAACATCTCCAATTAGAAGACCCAGGGGGGAGCATTGTTGGAATGGGCCTTAGCTGTCATACGAGCAATCGGGGTTCGATTCCCGCAAGCATTAACCCCCTTGCATAAGTCGTATCTGATGACTCCCTGGGGTCGAGGGGTGCACCCGGGTTTATACCCATCTTGGGTGCTTTTACCGTTCCCATAGAGAAAAAAAGCATCACCAATGTAGAAGGGACATCATCAGTTCGAATGGGCATGCTTCCCTTGGGTGTGCTCCATAGTCATGCAAAGAAGAAGACTAATTTCACAAACTTGTTCACGCCTTGATCGGTTATGAATCTAATCTATCGCCTTATTGCGTAACTGTCAAAAAAGGATACAAAGTTGACAAACTATAAAATTCACATACATTTGTGTCTGAATAATGTATATAAGAGATCATCAATTATATTCAATTCTCACTGCACAAACCTTGAGATATATGCGAGTGGGCCCCACACACATCTTCATCAAATAGTGAGATGTGCAGCGATGGAATACACTCTCACAAGTGGGGATGTAAACGATTTGGATTCAGGTCACATCTAGGCATTACCAAGTCCGATTTAATCGGGTTTGGCCTAATTGGATTATGATTAGGATGAAAAAATAAAACCAAACCAAACCTATATATGACTAGCTTAAAACCCAGTATTTACACTTAATCAAGTTGGGTTTTTAGTTTCAGGTTTAAATGCAAAAAATTAATACCAATCATGGATCCAAATTTGGCTACCAAACCTGCTTAATGGACTCATATTCAAGTGATGTATAGGGTTGCACCCAAACTATTTAGCAATTCAAGCTCAAGTATGGCAAAAAACCGTGGACCTGTTGGGTATGTATCGAATCGGTATAATCAGGTTGGGTATTTAATAGATTCATTCTTTTAAATCATGTATAAGAACTAGACACAAACCCAGTTCATTTTGATTTTGGTTTGGGTTTGGGTTTGGGTTTCAGCATGGCTGAAAAATATAGACCCATATGGTTTTGTAATGCCCCAAAATTTCAAAGAGTTTTTTTTGTTTTATATATTTTTTTAACTAATAAGCACATCAAAAATTATTTAGATAGAATGACAAACATCTAAAGTGAGCTAAAGGTGTTAGTATCCAAACATGACATTGATTAATATAAATAAAAATCAAAGATTTATCACATCCAAATTCAAGAGAGTTATTACAATAAATGTTTTCAAATGAAACAGTAAAATGTTCAAATGAATAATCAATAGTCAAGATCTCCAGAGATTGTGTAAATCATAATCGCATCTGCAACATCCCACAACGACTTCTGTAGTAATTATGTACCTATAGATTTTTGGCAAAATGTCAGTCAGACTACACTAGTCTCAATAGAGAATCTTGTCCTAAAGCACACAAACACTGTGCCAACAGATAAGAGCATGCATATCATAATAAATTAAATGTTTTGACATCCATTAATATTAGAAATACTACCAAATATATGAGTGCATGTACTATAAGTAATTAAAGGTTGAATATTCATTAGTGACATTTCTCAAAGCATATTCCAAAGCTAACCATAGTGCATTCACGTGATTCAAAAAGCAAGCATCATAAGAGATTAAATATTTGAACATGCATACACACAATATGTCTCTAAGCATATCACACAACTAAATGTAGTGCATTTGCATAATTCATTCTGTAAAGATCAATTGCAATCAGAAATGTAAAGTTGTACAATTATTATTTATGTTTTACAATTAACCCTCTACACGCAATTCACTTACATTGAGACATATGAGACCATTTGGGGGTTTATTATGCTTGAGTGTTTTAATACCCCGAATGACTATCTAAAATGGATTCCTAAAGAGGTGGTGTAATGACTAAGAAAACTCCTCTAAAGGCTAACATTTAAGGATGCATCCGACTTTTGCAAAAACTGTATGATCTACCTACTTAGGACAAAAGTGGTAGACCAGGTTCCCTAACTCTTTAGGATGAGAAACAATCGAGCTATTTCCACTTGTAACAAGTTTGACATATACCACTAGCACACAAAAGTATGTGCCATCTACCCTTTTCAAGGTAGCATAGAGACCAGATATGCATGAACCTTATCAATTTAGTGTTTATGATATTATTGTACCTACCTTATTGGAAACCAAGGCTTCAGGAACCCATATACCGCAATAGGGTATGCAAAACTACCTGCCTTCATAGAAAGAACACTGACTACACCAGTGTGGTAGTCAATACATTATTTTGTAGTACATTAAGATCACTCATTCAGTGTACTCGTGGTGTCGGAATACCGATGAAATCCGAAAACAAGCCCTGGTACAAAACTGGTCGGGCCTTAATTGACTTGGATGGAGATGATAGGAAATGATATGAATGCTTTGAACCTCACTGAGGACATGCCATTCGATAGAAATGATTGGAGGAGAAGGATTCATGTGGAAGACCTAGAATGATTTTCTTTTTGGGTTCATATTGCCGACCCCAATTGTTTTGGGATGAAGGCGTAGTTGTTGTTCTTCATTCTCTTATTCATGATTACTATCTTGGGCATATATAAAGTACTCCGTTGGTCTAATTCAACTACATACCCAGCTCGTGCACAAAGGTTCTACCGAACCCATTTTGCTCATTTTGTAGCTTTCTCATATCCATGAGCTATACATATATCCACAACCATACAATTTATCAAACACATGCATTTAATGTCATGCATTCATATTATGGTCATGACAATCACATGCGAAACATACGTAATTTGATGCGAAAGAGTAGCTGCATACAACATATCGTGCATTCTTGCAAAGTTCATTAGAATTACATAAAATCTACTTGTGTACAAATGATTAAAATGTTAACTTATGTGATATCACGTTCATGTACACTGTATCACATAAAATGATACGAGAAACCATAAAGAATCTTATTTTCTTATCGTATTTCAAAGAGCATAACTATTTTATAATAGTGTACCATGATCATGAGGACTGTCGCAACACGCTCAAAACCAACAGAACGGGGGCTGCACAGACCCCAACCTGCCATGAGTGGCATGCTTCCGTGAGCACCAACAATGCCCAACAGGATGCTTGTTGTGCTCAGGTCCAAACTGCATACCCAGGTCGGGCTAGGTCGGATCGGTCAGGTCTAGTATGACTTGACCGCCATGACCCAGTCAACACACAGGAAGAGGTTGGGTTGAGCAAGCCCAGTCCATTCCTTGCACACACACACACACATATATACATTCAAGTGTCGATCAAAGTTTTTTCCAGCATTAATAGGTGTTTAAACCTGAAACCAACATAAATTTCTTGCATCAAAATTCAATAAAATAATTGTTGGCAAACATAAGATCAATTCATTAGATCCGATACTTACCAAAGAAGAAATAAGATTAAATGAATGCATTGACAATATTGTATTTTAAAAATATTCATATCTTGGATTAGACTAAAATTATTCCATACAATAACACACACACACACACACACACACATATATATATATATATATATATTAAAGCATCACATTGATTTAAATTTAATGCACATAATGAAAGTATGTATCGGTAGAATATTTTGATTTTGAATCTTATCTAGATTAAAATTCGATATTCATAAAAAAAACTCATAACTGACGTGCATCATATCCCTCATGAAATCATAAGTATATGCAAACAAATACTCAGACCCAAAATTTTGATGCACATGAACACACACACACACACAATATATATATATATATATATATATATATATATATATATATATATATATATATATATATATATATATATATATCAAAAAATCTAAAACCTAAAGGAACAAATTAATTCAAACGGCAAACCATCAAACCTGGAATGATCAATCATGAATTACAACACATATTTAGACTTCTTATCAGAGTAGATGGACAAATTTGAAATGAAGTATGTTTCTTTGAATCCATACTCATAATAGTATAATTTGATTCACCACCATTGTGCCATCGATCTCACTAGTCATGGTGGATCGATGCACATAGGGATGTTCCTCCAAGATGGTCCCACATGTTGGTTTGTCGTCTACAAACAGTGGTACAAGAAACTCTATCTTGTCAAAGTTTGAGTAAAAATCGCAAAGATGGACAATAATACAACCTATACGTATGCACCCTCTACCAACCAAACTACATAACTCTTCTAATGGAGTCTCTCACTTAAAACTGTATCAAAGAGCGAAAAGGGAATATAGAAGAGCAGTGAGAGAGAATGAGAAGTAAGGTAAGAGGGTGAGAGGGCTGGGCGTGAGCTGTCATCCTTGCCTAGCTCTCTCACCAAGAAAGTTGAGAGAGGTGCCCCTATTTTCCATATGATTCAAACCAAACAAGTAATTAGTAAATCCTTTCTTATTTTTTTTTGTTTACTTTGTACCACTTTCATAGAAAGAAAAGGAAGGTCAATCTACCATTCCCCTTTCTTTTTTTATTTTTTTCCAAAATTGATTGGGCATATCAATTAAGTAGGAGGGGGCCACTAGGCAGGGGTGACCCTTATTTTTCTTTCTTTATTATATGTTGTATTTTTCTTTTCCTTCTTATTTTGTTTTAATTTGTGTTTTATATGCCATAAATAGAGAGAGAAAAGTGGATCAACCTTCATCTATTGGATAGGTGGTCCCACTAGGGGTCGAGCCACCATATCCTCATATGATAAATTAGAATAAATTAATTTTTAAAAACAATTAATTAAGATCCTCATTTAAGTTTCCTAATTGATCTATATCCAATTTTAGATCTCATTGCTTTTAAGATCAATTAAAGAAAATCCAAACCCAAATCTAAAATGAATTTTAGATCTCTCCAAGATCCAATATTCAAACACCATATCCAAATATAATTGGTTCATATCCAAATTTTATTTGAAATTGCATCTTATATCGGTTCTAAATTCAGATATTTAAGAGGATAATTATATAGTTAAATTTCCTAAACCCTTTTAAATTCGCATTGAATTTATTTTACAAATTTTTCTTAATAGCTCAATAAATTATATAAATACATACTAAAAAATGTTGAACAAAAATTTATCTTATAGAATTTAATAAAAGTAAAACACTTACAAATCTTATACGGTACAACTCATTCGAACAAATGGGGGTACTTTTAGCGTATACCCGCTTCAGGTTCTCATGTGCACTCCTCAATGCTATGGTGTTACCATCGTACCTTGATCAAAGGAATATTCTTGGTCCTCAGTACCTGTTTGTTCTCGTCTATAATCTTCACTGGTCTTTTCACTATAGTAAGATTCTCTCAAATATTCACAACTTCATATTGTATGATATGAGATGAGTCATATACGTACTTTTGCAACATGGACATGTGAAATACGTCGTGTATATGCGAATACTGAAGAGGTAAAGCTACTCTATATACTGTCTTACCAATGCGTTATAGTATCACGAATGGTCTAACATATCAAGGATTGAGTTTTCCTTATTGCCAAATTAAAAAATGCTCGTGGTATGAGATATCTTGATGAAGACAAAATCTTTCACAACAAAAGTGAGTTTCTTACTGTGCAAATATCATTTAGCGTATGCATAATTATAACATCAGCATCATTTAAAAATACATACATGTTTCTATACATTGGTGACTCTATCTGGTTCATTTATGGAACTATGACTTGTCCAACTGATCCTCTTTTGAAACCCAGACATAAGTACCACAGGTGTTCTAGCTCAAAACTACAGGGATTGAATTTTATGAGTTTATATAAATTTTGCATCGATCATATTACAGTAAAAAAAAACTGAATATTTTATAATTGATGCACGAATGTGTTACCTAAACATAGCCACAATGTTTGCTTCAATCGAAGTCCAAAGCAGGAAGAAAGAATTATTTTACTAAAATTATTTTTTTTTTTGCTTTTGGATTGACATGTTTGGTTCAACCCATATGAAGAAACATCGATTAAGTATCTTTGCAAAGCTAGGAAATTATTGTAAATAGATGAACATGTATGAAATAATCTTTCACGGAGATCAGGTCAAAACTCTATTAGAGCTGTCATTAAAATTCATGGGCTGCAACTTGTTCAGATTCTTGGAAGACTATGCTGTAGAAATTTTCAAGTTTATGAGCCAACTTATGTTATTTTTAAGTCAAAGGCAATAATGAATATGTACACCAATTTTTTATTAAAACTAACTCTGTCATTGGCATGTCGACGAATGAGAGTTCTCGACTTGAAAAAAGGAGGAAAAACTACTGGCCATGTGACCAATTTCATTGAAGCAGGAAGTCCTTATTTTGCATTCACACATGATCCTGGAGTTGTAGCATGATAGTGACATGAAGATGGATTCTCCATAGATATTCACATCTGTCTTTTAATGGCCAAACACTTACATGATTATGGTCTAATAGGAGGCCCTTCTGGTAATGGGAGAATGCTCCATTATCAATTCATTATGCTTACTATTACTATCATGCTCGTTTTTTCCTTTGAATTAAGTGACTACAATGTTATTTATTATTCTTTCTGGATAGCTTGTATACATGTTTCATTCTTTTATCTGTTGAAGCAGTATGATGTCATTTTTCTGTTGGGACGGCTGGGGTTTTTTCCGGCAAAGCCTCAATCGGCGTTCCGCAGCGTGGCAATGGCCCTGCATAAAAAGAAAAAAATAGCAGAGCGTACCTGATGCTGCCATTGATGGAGCTACTGTGGTCGTCGGAGTTGGTTGTCAGAGTTTTTTGCTCAGCCGGACTACAACCCTTCACGAGCACAGGCTACCAGATGCAGTCATTGAGTAGACCTTCGATTTCCCGTCACACAGGGTCGCTCATGATACCTTGTTCTTATAAGCATAGGGTGGGAACAGTTACGCATTGTTCCCCTTTATCTTATGCTGATTTATCGGTAGGATCATCCCTCAACGGGGATGTATCCACATTGTGGATAACCACCACATTAATCGTGGTGGTTAATTCAACATTCTCCCACTTGATCCGACGATAAATCTTTTTAACCAGAAAACCTTATGAAAATAACTTGATGAATAGATTGACCTTTATAATCTATTCTAAAGGTCCTTAGTTGAATCTCTAATCCTTAGGAGATTGACAACAACCATAATGAGAATCAAAAACTGAAAGTGATCACTTTATTTATATACATATGTAAAAAATAGTTTAACAATTCCATCCTCGTTACATGTTCGGAATATAATCTCGGTGCTAGCCCTTTAGTAAGAGGATGAGCGATCATCTCTTTGGTACCAATATTGACAATATGCACTAAATGATTCTCCGTCCTTTCTTTAACAACAAAATACTTCAATTCCATATGCTTGCATGACATAATACTTTTGTTGTTGTTTGAAAAGGACACCGCAACTTTATTATCACAGTAGACCTTCAGTGGCTTCCCAATGGAATCGACCACCTTTAACTGTGATATAAAGTTCTTTAACCATATAGCCTGCGAAGTAGTCTCGTATAATGCAAAGAATTCTGCCTCCATGGTGTGGGCAACAATGGTCGTATGCTTTCCACTCCTCAAAGAGATCGCTCCCTCAGCAAGTAAGAAGACATACCCAGTTTTAGACTTTCTACTATCAAGGCATCCTTCTAAATCCGCATCAGAGTAGCCAATGACCTCGAGGTGATCAACTTTATGATACGTTAGCATATAGTCTTTTGTCCCTTGCAAGTACCGCAAGACTTTCTTGGCAGCCTTCCAATGGGGTAAACCTGGGTTAGACTGAAATCTGCCAAGTACCCCTACTGCAAAAGAAATATCTGGTCGAGAACATGTCAGCGCGTACTGCAAGCTGCCAACAACTGATGCATATGGATAAACACTCATATGTGCTTTGTCAATATCGTTCTGTGAACAATCCTTTAGGCTCATCTTGTCACCTTTTGATATGGGTGTAGAAGTAGGAGAACAATTCTTCATCCCATATCGCTTTAACACCTTTTTTATATAAGATCTTTGGGAGAGGCCTAGAAAACCTTTTGCTCGGTCTCGACGAATCTCAATGCCAAGAACGTAAGCAGCCTCACTATTCTTTTTGTAGTCTGTGATTGAATTCTAGACATTCAACTCATTCTTTTTGTTGGAAATGATTCAATATGAATATGAAAGAAGAGTGAACATGGTATGTTGCAAATCATATCGACTATCAAAATCTGTCTTTATCCATGTTTCTCCATGTAGTAATGTTTATCACAAAATCTTGTCTAAGGAAAAATCATAGGCGAAAGTCATTCTGTATGCCTGTCCATAACAAATAACAAGCATGGCCAACTATTGCAAAATTTGAACCAGAATCATTGGATTCCTTTGTTTTTATTCTATCACAATCTGTGATTTGTTTCTTAGAAACATGTAAACTTGCTTGATTGTGTCCTGATGAATGCAACAGTGAGGATCTCACAATGATTAGACTTGCAGTAGTGGAAATTGTTAATTTCCTGCTTCAAGCTCCAAACTTTTAAGTTATATATGGAGGATAAGTCTCTGATTCCGACGTGCATACCATAACAATGAGTTGAAACTCATAAGTGCAACTTGTTTTGACCGTTTCTGAACAAACTGGAGTGATATGTTGATTCAGAATGGCTAAAATGTAGCATCTCAAATTTGACTGTTTCTTTTCACAATGCTTATTGCATTATGTTTAAAATGTAGCTTCTCAGATTTGTCACTCATATGTAATAAATGTGCAGTAATTCCTTAATGGGGGCATTTGAACGCCACACTAAACCCCATCTCAAATGGGATTTAATGAGTTATGCTTTTGAATCAGGTTGAAGTGAACTGCCATTTGGGTGCGGCAACAACCTGATAATTGATTGGTAGACTGGAATTTTAGAGCAAGATATCTAAGGTTTGGAGTTGGTTCATGTCTGGATCAATTGTTCAAAATATCCTTTTTGCTGCAATAGTCTCGGTGTTTATAAATGGTAACAGTAGTTTGTACTTCCTGATGAGCAGAGGTTTACACGAATATCACTATTCTATTTCAACCATGCTTTTGAATTTTGATATTGCATGCGATGTGCTTATTAAGGAAAGCCGCAGAGAGGGGTTTTGTAAATGGAGTAAAGATGCGTGGCCTGTTGTCCTGTCCCTAATGCTATCCTCTTCGCAGATGATCTATTGGTTTTTGGGAAGGCAGATGAGAAACAAATGTGGAGATCATGGCTACCCCCTTAAATGCTTCTCGTTATCATTCAGGTTGCAAAATAATTGATACTAGAAGTAAGCCACCAGTGCAGACAAATATACTGATTGCAAAGGGACTGTAGTTTTGAAAAAAGAATGCTCTTTAAGTTTGGATTTTGTTGCTGGGCTACATTGCTGAAAATTTGTTTTAACATTGACTCATGTCACTGTTGTTCCATCTTGACTCATAATGGTTAGGAAATTAAGTCGATCCTTTGTCTATTTCAGATGTCACTATTTCTATTAAATTCATTTTCAGCAATTTAACATATTCAAGTTTTTTTTGTAAATACACAATGTCATGTATTCAACATGTAACAGTTGATGTATCCTTAGCTTGCCATGTAGGATTTCTCTACTGTGCTGGCATATTGGTTTTGCTTTATATTGGGCTTTTGATTCTTTTATCTTTCCATTGTTATTCTAATGGGTATTCGTTATTGCCAAGAAGCTTAATTATTTCAAAAGCTCCTTGTGCAAATTTTGCATTGGTTGAACACTTGTATTTGTCTGCTTTGTAGAATATCACTTGTAATGTGCACGTTGGATGACAACCATTTTATTGGAGGTTGCAGCTCTTCTTGGCATGACATGATATCCTGACAAGCATTTTATTGGAGTTCTGAATTACTTTTGGCATTGTCAAGATTCTTGTGACACTGGCTCTATGTATCGATTTTCAAACTTTTGAGGGATTCGAATGTATAGTTGTTCATTTTCAAATTATAGATTTGCATCAATGTATAATCCAAGCATGATCATACCCGACCCACCTCCAGTTGGGTTGGGTGTGTTTTAACCTATACTTGGCCAAAACCCGACGTATTTTGGAAGGTCGAGGGTAAGTTGATCCTTTACTATATAAAAGTTCTTTAGAAAGCCTTCTTAACAAATTCGCCAAACACACCATTAATGTTTAAAAATCCTTTCAAGTTCCAGTTTCCAAACAACTTCCTTATCCTGCAGATGAATTTCGAAACTGTGCCATCCCCAGAAGTTCATCTACAGTATGGAGAGCCAAACACAACCTAAAATCTGTAATATAAAAAAATCTCAATACCACCCAATCATTTTAAGTTGAAATAAAAAGACATCAATGATATCTCATATTCAGAATGTATACAGTCGGTTCACAAATGAAAACAGGTTTGGGTACATAATCAGTTCGGGTTGGATCAAGAATAAAACGTGCATAATCGAGTGGCATTCAGGTGACAGGTCGGTTTTACATTATGGGGAGCCATTTGGGCTGAGTATAAAAAGCAGGTTCGGGTAGTATTTTTCAGTACTCAAATCCAATATGTTTCATTACGGCTCTATATTTGAGATATATTCAAACCTAAGGGTATACTAAAACAAGACCTGTCTCGGGTCCGAGTCTTCAAACCGTGAAAGGATACACGGATGGGACTATAAATTCGGATTTGGATGCCCTTATCCCTCCATCCCCTCTCCCGCAAAAGAAGCGAGCGTATTGGTTTTTTCGACTCTTTTATCTTCCCTCGAACTCTGTTCGTCTCTTTACCGATCCCTCTCCATCTCTGTTATCTCTCCCTCTTTATCGGCGCCTGTTTCAGAATAAACCCTAGTTCCACGCCTCCCGAGTTATCGGGATTCTCCCTTTGGTGAGTATCGTCTCCTCCTTCCCCTCCTTTTTTGTTTATATTTCATGCGTCTTTAGTCTCCTGGTTCTAGGGTTAGGATTTTCATCTTTGCGCTTGATTTTTCATTTAATTCAGAATGCCTCAGTTAGCTTCGCCAAAGGGAATATGCAAAACCACGCGTGTTTGCTGAGTTCGGAGTCGTTCTGTGCTCTTCACGACCACTTGGACGCTTCGGTTGTTTTGCTGTTTGCTTGCTCTTTTAGGAAAACTGCAACTATTGTTACCTTTGGGTTTTGTTTTAGCAAGTGTAAAGCGTGAAACCGTGTAGGTTGTTCATTTAGTGCTGTTGGGACTGTGTTTGGTGGGGACCGGGGAATTGTCTGAATCGATTCGGCGGCGGTTGATCTACGATTAAACGGAGTTCTTCCGATTGCATGAGTGCGAATTGGCGTGCATGAATCGTTTGGAGTTGAGGACAATCCCTTTTTTCATACTGAAAACTTGTTTGGGCTCGAAGTTCATTGGCTCTGGCCTATTTATCTATTCTCTGTTTGTTTTTTCGTCTTTCTTACTGCGTTGTTTGTTCTTTCTTTCGTGCGTTGATGATGCTGTCTATGGTGAATGCTCCCATTTTCTAGTAGGTTTTTGTTTTTTTTTCCCTTTTAAGTTTCCTTTGCTTATGTTTGGCCTGTTGGTGTATTCATGAAATTGCTTCAGGGACAAATACCAACAATGGGCGATGCTGAGCACCAACACCCACACGATCTATCTGCAACAACCATTGATTATTCTGCCTCAGAATATGCCGCTGCAGAATCCATACCCGATGAAAGTGTATGTCCCAGTAATGTTGGAGATGTGGATTCAGCTGCCCAGCCTGTTTCCCGGCTTCAAGAAGCATCCGGTTTATCCGGAAGCATTTTTAGTGCGGACTCTATAATGCATCAAGCTCCATCTAATTCTGCTTATCCTGCTGGCACTGCCACTGAAGGGGCGACCGAGTGCCAGGATAATTCCATAGCGGATCGTGCAAGCGATGCTTCTTATGGTTTTGAAAATGGCAACAGTGTAGGTGAAACAAGGAATTACCAAACTGAAGGCCTCCGTGGTGGCGAGAATGGGAATGGCTCATTGGAGGCGACAGCTGCGGGTCAACAGTTTGAGGAGACTCCTGGTATTAACTGTTAACAATATTCAGATACCTTTGTTTTTCCAAATCTTGTTCAGTTATTTTCTTGTTTGTTATGCTGGATCTGCAAGGATTAACACTATATCATGCTGGCTGCACTACTCTTATTTTATGTTCATGCTTTCTTGTTCAGGGGATTTGAGCAAGTCTATGCTTCAGATAATGTGGTTATGTGGAACTTAATCCTTAGCGTTTTTTTCCATGTTTCCTAGCTAGCAAGTCCTACTTTGCCATTTACTTCTGTGGTGTTATTTTTTATTACATGATTTTTCATTGTCAGCAATTACTTTGCAATTTAATTCTATGCTGGTATTATTGATTGCGTAATTTTCTTCAATGCTCAACAGAAGAAGATCGACTATGGACCATAGTGAAAGCTAATTCATTGGACTTCAATGCATGGACTGGTCTAATTCAGGAGATTGAGAAGGTTGCTGAGGTATTGCATTGTGTTCTCGCATCATGTTAATGAGAAAGGAGTCTTTATCTTGTTATTTTGTTAGTTACTGTAGGTAGATTTTCTGCTTAAGTAAATTATGTTTATACTGCAAAAATCACCACTGGATATGTTTTATAGAACCGGTTGTGTGCTTCTCCTTGTTTGTTCATGGGTTTCTTTAGACCCTTAGGGCTGAAGCCTTTTAACTTCACAACGGAAACTCTTATTGGGCCATTCAAATGTGTGAATAGTTGGTCAAAACGGTGCTTTTGGGATGAGAAACTTCAGGTGATACATAAGCCTTCGAGATAGTTGTGGCTAGTTCCTTCGCAAAGTATGTTTTGTCGATAGCTCGAGTTTGAACATTTTTAAATTACTTAAAGTAGAACGCTATCCTGATTCATGCAACTTCTTAACTTACATTTTTTATATGATTAGGTGGCGATACAAATGATTATGCAGGGATAATGATTATCCGTAGTTTTGATTGAAATCTTGCACACATGGATGAAGGCACATAAGATATTACTTCTTTCTTTATGCTATTCATCTTGTGAAACTTTGTTGAGAACCAGAATCTAACGATCATTTTTCAGGAGAGCTTGTACATGGAGTAAATATCACAATCTTTTTGGTACATCCAATCTGCTTCATATAGGGCTATCCTGAACAAAAAAACAAAACAAAAAATCTCACCATATTTCAGAGTCATTTCCATTGTCATCAAGAGGCCTTGCACATGGTATCACTTGTAAATTTTTCTCATTTGGTTCGATGTGGTCTGCAGATGAGCATTGCACTTTTTGCACTACCTTCAATCACTCCAGAGACTATGTTACATAGGATCCCATCAGTCTTCCTGTTTATCCACAGTCTTTCTCGTTATAAGATTCACCACCACTGCAGAGGGAAAGCTTGATTAAAGGCATCATTTGCCGTATATGAAATTTCTGATAGGGGCCAGTGAAGTCACTAGCCTTATGATCTGCAGAATGCTCACTGTGTCATCTACTTTACTTTTCAAAGAAGTTGAATGAACTTTCTTTTAGTCTACAAGGTCTCTTGTCTCAAATTGGGTCATGGTTTTGCTTCCATATTCATCATTCATTTAGTCTTCATGAAAAAAAAGTCTGGTGTATGTTTTGCTGTTTGTGCAAATGTTTTGCTATCTTGTTCTCAGATTATGTTTTGAATGGTCTATAAAAATCTTATGAGTGTTTACCTGTTTATTGATTTATTTATTTCTGATTACTGGTTTCATACTTTCTATATTACTATAGAGTTCATTATTTATGTTCTCTAAATTCTTTTTCCACTTTAATTTTCTGCATCCCTGATGACTTGGAATCATGAATCTTCAGTCTGGATTTCATGATCTTATCTAAAAGCGATACCTCTCCCTCTTCCCCTCTTTTGCAGGATAACTTGCTGAAAATCCGTAAAGTTTATGATGCATTCTTGGCTGAGTTTCCACTGTGTTATGGCTATTGGAAGAAGTATGCAGATCATGAGGCTCGGTTGGGCACCATTGGCAAAATTGTGGAGGTGTATGAGAGGGCAGTTCTAGCTGTGACATATTCTGTAGACATTTGGTTGCATTATTGTACATTTGCAGTTTCAACATATGAAGATCCAGATACCATCCGCAGGTACCTAATAGCTTTTAGGAAATAAATTTTAAGTTCTAAAATACATTGTTGCTGTTTGAAGAGGCATGGTCCTCTTTTCAGGATGATGGAAAATGGTTATGGTCTTTGTATTGTTTCTCTAACCTTTTCAGGTATGCCTGCAGCAAAGATACATCATGTCATGGACAAAAAGGTTTGTGTGGGTTGCACATTAGAAACCATTTGTAGTTCTAATGTGCATACCCCAGGAGTGCTTCTGCACATCGTAGCTGTTTCTGTTTCATTTCATTTGATTTTTGCATTATGACCTTATTACCCCATTCAGCTCTTTCTTTTTCCAAAAGGTCTATGTAGTAGTCCTGTAGTTCTCTATGAAATTCTGCTGTCTTTAACTTTGACACTCTTGAGGCTATCATGGGTGCAACAATACCGAAACGCTGCTGGAAAGCT
The DNA here is from genome assembly GCF_984573655.1 of Nuphar pumila. NCBI lineage: Eukaryota > Viridiplantae > Streptophyta > Magnoliopsida > Nymphaeales > Nymphaeaceae > Nuphar > Nuphar pumila. The sequence continues at coordinate 53,717,554 of NC_143250.1, read as the reverse complement.
CTCGCTCAGTTAATGGCTAAGATGGCTTCTATGCCTTGCTCCATTTCACAGACATTGTATGGTTTTTTCAGGAAGGTAAATGCAGCATATTTGTGCCTAAGTTTGGAAGTGTCCAATGCTGTTAAAGTGATTTTCCTTCTTATTCAACATAACGGTGCATGGAAGCATTGATTTCCCCTATTGTGGATGGCTTCTACATGGTACATGGTACATATGTGCATTTATCATAATCTTGTTGCTTTGGTTATCATGCTCTTTCAGGCTGTTTCAGCGAGGATTGACATATGTTGGAACAGACTACCTTTCATATCCTCTATGGGACAAGTATATAGGGTATGAATATTCACAGCAGGAATGGATGAACCTTGCTATTATCTACACAAGGATACTTGAGCATCCCATTCAGCAACTTGACCGCTATTTTAACAGGTAATTACACTACCACCGTAGACTTTGTATATTTTTGTCCTATAGAAATATAAACATGCAAATCCAAGTTGCTATTGGATGTCTATATATATTTTTTACTAAGTTCATCTATCTTATTCAACTACTATTGATTTGTTGCTATCTTGTTTTATTGTTTCTAGTTGATTATCTGTTGCATTGACATTGACATATGCACAAGGCCGTTGCCCTCTTTGAAGGACTAGTAGCAAGCACTATTTTTTCTTGAAAATTTTAATCATTTGATTCTAATTTGATCATTTATAACTTCTCAATGGTTTTAATTGAAGTTACTCTGTCTGCCCTCTTAAGGAAAAAAAGCAGAGAAAAACATTCATGGAAATTTGTCAATTTTAGTTCATTCTTTTATTTTCTGTTCTCCTCCCTCCTTAGTTGAGCCATATTTGTTTACATTTTTTTCTGTTCATTATTTTTCCTTTTTTGGTGCTTAGAAATGTTTTCCTGAACATTGGATAAATCAAACGTTTCAAACTAATTCACAGGGATTCGGCCAACCGGGTGCCGCACCTGCGTCGACACGACACGGGTGCGTGTGCGGCACCCGGTGCGGTCAACCGGACCCTGGGTGCGGTCAACGCACCTAAGGTCATTTGTGTCTATTTTTTGGACAAAAAAAAAGAAATGGCTGCTTGATGGAGTATTTGTTTGCTTCTTGTAACTTGTGTTTGGTTGGTAAATACTAGCCGATACATGTTCCTCGTCATTATGGAAAAAATAAGGACGTTACCACTAATGGTTACCTAAAGGGGTTTCATGGAAATTGAAAGAAGAATTAATTCTACATGATTTTTAGTTACTTTTATCTTGGGAAGAAACTTCTTAGAGGCTAGCAAGGGAACAGACTATTCAGTTCCCATTAATTTCTTGATTCCACGACACTCCAATTTCTAGGATAAATTCATGATGAGAAATGTTAAAATATATGTATCAATATATATATATATATATATATATGTATTACAGTATTATGGTCATTTGACACAGTACCCGATAGGGGTACTTGTTTTTCTCCTTTTTTTATTTATTGTTTTCTTTTTTTATTTTTAGTTTTTAAGCCACTTAAAGGGGCCCCACCATAGAGTCGTTGGGGCCCCCAACGATCACAATTGTGACCGTTGGGGGCTCCCAACGAATCCATGGGGGAGCCCCTTTTTGGCTCACCTTTTGAGGCCTTGTGGCCTCCCTTCCTCTCATTTTCTTGTATAAATAGGGGTGAACCCCTTTGTATTTATGTATGCTTGAGAGCTCTCTCTCACTCTCTCAATAAAGAGGCTTCTATATTTTGCCTTTCTCAAGGCTTGTGTATGTGTTGTCCCTTAGTGGACTTAGCTATTGTCTCTTTTGTTTGTCCATTGTAGGACATTACAAGTGCTTATAGCACTCTTTATATATCCGCATATCTCATTACATGATATCAGAGCCATCCGATTCTTCCAAGGTTAAACCTTGTCTCTCTCTCCACTTCTTTTATATACTCTCTTATTGAAGCAATGGAGACCAAGATTGACCTATCATTCAAGCTCAATGAAAAAAACTGCATGATGTGGGCACCCACAATGGAAAATAATCTCAAAGGAAAGAAGCTTTGGCGTTATGTAATGGGGATCATTCCGGAACCTCAACTTAAGCTCACAAGGATGGAAGGAGGTCAAGAAAAAGCTCTTGAGGGAGATGCTCTAAGCAATAGAAGATCACCAACGTCAATAGGAAGATTGTGAAAGCAACCATGCAAAAATCCTAGCATGGTTTATGAATAATGTTGAACTTAAGGTATGTGCTAATATTGCAAAATTTCGCCGAGCCAATGAAGCTTGGGTTTTCATGAAGGGTACGTATACCAAAAAAGATCTTGCAAGAGGCTTTTTCTTGCAAGAGAAAGTTAGAATTACAAAACAAGGGGATATGAACATCCAAGATTACTATAGTGCTCTAAATCCCTTGTGGGATGAATTGGCTCTTTTAGAGCCTAAATGGGTGGCTATGGAGGATGTTGAGCTTAGACAAAAACAAATGGAACAAGATAGATTGTTTCATTTTTTATTTGGGCTTCGTCCCAAATTTGAACAAGTGAGATCCTCACTCCTTCATAGATCCACTCTTCCTCTATTAGAGGATGCCATTGTCGAAATTACTCAAGAAGAGACCCAACATGACATGAGTAAAAACATGGATGAAGTTCTTGTCGTATTTAAACCCGACAATCATGTTAAAACATACAAACCACCTCATTTTGGAAAACAAGGGAATGGTGGAGGGAAGATGATTATATGTTATCATTGTTATGAGTCGCGACATATCAAACCCGCATGCCCAAAATTAATGGGACCTTCAAGCCTAAGGTGGCTTCTGTTGAGAAATCCTCCACTAAAGAAGATGAAGGCAAAAACGGGGATCTCAAGGACACTCTTGGTCAAATATCCATGGCTCTCCAACAAATCTTAAAGTCTACTTCCTCCACCTCCGGTGCTGCCATTGCCTCTTCATCACCTCCCTGTACGTATTCTTGGATTTTAGATTCCGGACCTTCTTTTCACATGACTCCCCATGAAAATGCTTTAACCAACAGTTTGCACCAATTAAAAAATGTCTTGTGTCTCTACGGCCGATGAAACTTTTCTCAAAATAGATGGCATTGGAACTCTAGATCCTAAAAATTTTCAAAACTTATTTGTTCCAAAAGTAAGAATAGTTCCTAAACTAAATCTCAATCCCTTTTTCGTTTCCCAAATTGCCGACCATGGATGTGAAATATCTTTCTCATATCAAGGGTGCTTTGTGCAGGATCTCCAGTCCGGGAAGCAGATTGGGCAAGGCCATAGAAAGGGAAATCTTTACTACATGGATCACTTGACACTCCCTACAAAATCTTTTTGTACTTATGCCCAAGACAAAAGTATTGAAACTTGGCATAAAAGATTTGAACATTCGAGTTATTCTAAAATGTATCTTTTTCCTTTTGTAAACAAGTTTTGTAAAGAAAAAAGATATCAATTGCAAAGTTTGTATTTTTGGAAAAATAAAGTCTATTCCATTTCCTACACGAACCTTTATTTCAACTAGACCTTTTGAATTGGTGCATTCCGATGTGTGGGGACCATCTCCGGTTCTATCTAAAGGTGGTTATTCATATTATGTGACCTTTATTGATGATTATACTAGATATGTATGAATTTATTTTCTTAACCTTAAATCGGAAGTCTTTACCCTTTTTAAAGAATTTTGTGCAAAAATTCAAAATCAATTTCAAAGTCACATATCCATTCTTAGATTCAACTCCGGAGGAGAATATCTATCTAATGAATTTCAAACATATTTAAAACAACATGACATTTGTCATCAAAGATGATGTCCAAGAACTCCACAACAAAACAGTCTAGCGGAAAGAAAACATAGGCATATCTTAGAAACCACTAGATCATTACTTATTTCTAAAAATTTTCCTAAAATTTTTTGGGCCGAAGCCGTGTTAACCTCCACTTAATCAATCGAATGCCATCTTCAAAATTAAATAATATCTCTCCTTATGAAGAACTTTTTAAAATCTTACCCGATTTCAATCGTCTTTGTATTTTTGGATGTAAATGCTTTGTTCTTTTACATAAAAGAGATAAATTATCACCAAAGGCAATTGAATGCGTATTCTTGGGATATGGCGAAAATAAAAAAGGCTATAGATGTTTTGATTATAAAAACAATAAATTATGTCTTAAAAGATGTGGCATTTTTAGAAGAGGAGAATGGATTTTAAATATTAGACAAACAAAATGAAATTGAATATATGTTTTTAAATGATCTTTTAGAAGATTCAAATAATGATCATTCAGAAATATTAGAAAACACACATAATAGTGAAATATCACCAACTAATGGTGACAATCTACATGTTTACACCCAGAGCAAGAGAAACCTATTAGTGCTTTAGAAAATTCTTGCGGCTTAATGAACCTCTAGAAGAAACTCCCCTTAGGCGCTCTAGATAATCAATTTCACCTAATAGGTTTGTTTCATATGAATATCTCTCACCAAATTATAGAGCTTGTCTAATAGCCTTATATTCATATTATGCACTTCTCATTATAATCAAGAAAAAAAATATACCACATTGGATTGAAGCAATGAGGGTTGAACTAGATGCCTTAAAGAAGGCTAAAACTTGAGAATTAGTTTAACTTCCTTAAAATAAAAAAGCTATTGGATGCCGTTGGGTTTACAAAGTTAAGACAAAAAATGAATGGTACCTTAGAACGATATAAAGCAAGATTAGTGGCTAAGGGATACTCACAAGAATACGACATTGACTATGAGGAGACCTTTGCTCCTGTTGCTCGAATGACTAGTGTTTGAACCCTAATTGCTGTAGCATCATCTAAGAAATGACCTATATTTCAATTAGATGTTAAAAATGTCTTTCTTAATGGTCAATTAAATGAAGAAGTATATATGGACCCTCCACCGGGAATTACTTTTGAACAAGGTCAAACCCTAAAATTATTAAAAGCTTTATATGGTCTTAAACAAGCCCCTAAGGCTTGGTATGATAGATTTAGTGTTATCATGATCAAGTTGGGATTTCATTCTTGTTATACTGACGCTGCTCTCTTTGTTAAAAGTGCAGGTAATAGTATTGTTATTCTTTTACTTTATGTTGATGATATGATAATCACAGGCAATGACGAAAGTGGTATTATTGATGTTAAAAATATGTTAAAAGATAACTTTAATATGTCAGATTTAGGTTTTCTCAGATATTTTCTTGGAAGTTCCATACTCTCTCCGAGGGTATATATTATCACAAATGAAGCTTGCTGCAGATATATGTTCCAAATCTGGAATTTCAGATGACAAAAAGGTAGAGACTCCAGAGGTCATCAACGCTAAACTACGGTTGGAGGATGAGGTTCTACTGGATGATCCTACATCCTACTGACAACTCATTGGATCTCTCACCTATCTAACCATCACTAGGCCAGACATCGCTCACGCTGTTTACTTTGCCGGCCAATTCCAGCATGCTCCTACAACTGTGCATATGAGTGCCGTGCTTCAGATTATTCGTTATATAAAAAGCACTCTAACTAAAGGGCTATTTCTATCCTCACTCTCTTCATTAAATTTGCTTGCCTATACTGATGCTGACTGGGGAGGAAACCTAAATGATAGAATCTCAACTACTGGTTTCTCTGTCTTTTTAGGAGATTCACTAATTGCTTGGAGATGCAAGAAACAACAGAAAATCTCCTTATCATCTACCGAGGCTGAATATCGGGTTATGACAACTACTACGATGAAACTTGTGTGGCTTCAAAGTCTTCTTTAAGATATGGGAGTTGAAATTTTCAGTGCCTCGAAGCTTTGCTGTGACAACAAAAGCGCTATCTATATTGCCAGCAATCACACCTTCCACGAGCCGACCAAACATATAAAAATGAACTGTCACTATGTTCGTGATGAGTATCTCCGTGGGACAGTTACACTGCCATACGTCACATCCGAATATCAGCTCGCAGATTTTTTTACTAAAGCACTTCCTGCTCCTCGCTTCTTGTTTCTCCTTGGCAAACTTTCCGTCATCTCCCCGTAAAGCTTGAAGGAGGGTGTTAAAATATATATATATATATATATATATATATATATATATATATATATATATATATATATATATATATATATTACACCATAATACCCGATAGGGGTACTTGTTTTTCTCCTTTTTTTATTTCTTGTATTTATTTTATTTTTTGTTTTCTTTTTTTCTTTTTAGTTTTTAAGCCACTTAAAGGGGCCCCACCATAGAGTCGTTGGGCCCCCCAACGACTCCATGGGAGCTCCCTTTTTGGCTCACCTTTTGAGGCCTTGTGGCATCCCTTCCTCTCATTTTCTTCTTGTATAAATAGGGGTGAACCCCTTTGTATTTATGTATGCTTGAGAGCTCTCTCTCACTCTCTCAATAAAGAGGCTTCTATATTTTGCCTTTCTCAAGGCTTGTGTATGTGTTGTCCCTTAGTGGACTTAGCTATTGTCTCTTTTGTTTGTCCATTGTAAGACATTACAAGTGCTTATAGCACTCTTTATATTTCCGCATATCTCATTAGTGGTTATATACCTTGGAGGTGGCCACCACCAATGGAATTTACGGCCTGTTTGGAATCTCGGTGCTGGGATTGGCGTTTATGCATTTGGGATGAGAAGTGAAGCCCTTTCTCTTTTGTATTTAGGCTAAATCATGAATTTAGCAGCTGCCACTTCTTCAAATACATAAACTTAATAAACGCCCATCCCAGCTACATATTCTAAACAGGGTCTTATGGTAGTCTGGTAGAATCTCCTTAAAGTTCAAAGGTGGTACTCCTCAGGTGGGCAGAGGGGACCTCAAGGGTTTTACCAACCGGAGGCCAACCAATGTGCAGTCGGTGAGGGGAGGAGGGCTTGTACTATCTAACAAAAAAAAAGTTCCAAGGTGGTTAATTACTCTCTCTCTCTCTCTCTATAAGTAATCAATAAATGCATTAGAAAAGTTAATTGCTTTGACCGGTAAAATATCATGTCCATTTATGTTTTACGCCGCTGCAGTGTAGGGATGGAAGTGGGGTTGGGTAGACCTGACCCAACCCGAAGTGACCTAGCTCGACTCGGTCATGCCCAAGATGAACATTCATTAGTGTTAATGTTGTTAACTGTTAAAACTTAAAAATTATATATATATATATATATATATATATATATATATATATATATATATATATATATATATATATTTGCTGCACCTCCGCACCCAAGTTTTTTGAAAGTGCCGCACCCGCACCCGCACCCGCACCCGCACCCATGTGACATAGGTTTCAAATGTTGAATTTCTTAATAAGTAAAATTTTTGGGTTAAATATTTGGTCTATTTTAGGTTATTTTATTTCAGATCAACTTTGCGGTTGATACTGTTGGTGTTGGTGATTGAACAGTTATTTTTAATCTCATTCACAACCATAATCTTTTATCTAATTTGCGATGCAACCAGTACTTTAAAAGGTTTGTGTTGAAGACAAGGTGTAGTCTGTGCAGTGAAAAGTGCTAGTTGGATCCCGGCGACCTAAATAAACTGATTTTGAAATAAAGTTCTGTCAAAATATAAAAGGCGATATGGCCTTTTGAAAAATTATAAAAAGCAACTATAATAACAGACCTTAGTAACATTACAAGTATAAAATAAATATTATCACTTTAATTGCCTCTTTTTGGGCACTCACATGACACCTGTGGATTGTTTTAGCGTCTGGGCCTCTCCTCAGTGCTTAGTTGTTTTTTTCACTAAATAATTTGTGATATCACTGCTGTGGTTCAGAACCAGGTAGATGAGCAAATTCTGAAAAGAAAATCCAGACAATATGGTTTGATGGGGCTTAAACAGCTTCAAGAGGTTAAGCCTTGGGCCATGCGTCAAGTGTGTAGCCCTTTGGAAATGTGGCATAACCTTCATTTATAGTGGCCTTAGCCCTCATGTTACGCTGTATGCACACTCAGATGAACAAGGCATATGCTTTCACCTTTCTGTGTCTTTTATCAGTGTCCTTTGCTATGGTAGATATGGCATGGTGCTTTTGTGTGCAGGAAAACATGTGTCCCTATACTGTATTTTGCTTCTTTCATTGAGTCTATTCACATGGGTGCTTCCTTAGATATGGCAAGGAATGTGTATGAATTGTGTGGTACGAGGATTAGTTTTGTAAGAGACATAGTAAGTTCAAAATTTGAAGCATGCGTTGTTGCTATGGTAAAATATTTAGAGTTACAGCTCAAAGATTTTGTGACTAACAAATACACTTGAAAGTGCATAATCTATATGGAGATATGTGTTTTCATTTGAGTGACATCCCTTGTCTTGCTTTTCCAAAAGTTATGTATCTCACTTGCTTCTGTATCCATCCATCATAGCTTCTGTGCTTCACTGTGATCTCTGGGAAAGCTTTGAGGTACCTTTTTTGAGTATCCACCATGTGTCCTACAAAGTGTCAATCTTGATACATGTTCAGGGCACTGGTAAAGATAGAGAAGGATGCTTATGTGGTAGAACATGGACTGAGCTGTTGAAATTTCTCATGAATTAGAACATATTCATTGAGCAGATCTGTTGAATTCTTGTTCTAATTTCTAAAATGCTGTTCAATTTCTCCTGTTGCACTTGTGTTTTCACATGTGTGCATGTGCAGCACTGCAAGTGTACTGTGAGCATGTGTTAGGACTGGGTTCATAGTTCATACTTCATACATTCTTTTGGCTTTGGGTTTCATTATTTCCATCTTCAAGCTTTGTCATAAGGATATCTGCAGTTGCAGTTCTTTTTTTTTTTTTTTCGTTTTCTCTTGCACACGATTTTAATCTTTGACCAATAGCTCTTGAAATTTACAGCTTTAAGGAATTGTCTGGAAGTCGTCCCTTATCTGAGATACGAGCTGCAGAAGAAGCAGATGCCAGGTTATCTGCGAACTTGGGGACAAATGATCAAGGAGTTGACAATGAGGGTCCTGTTGATGGGGTGAAGCAATCTCTCAAACCTGTAACTGCAGGTTTAACAGAGGCAGAGGAGTTGGAGAAGTATATTGGTTTTAGGGAAGAAATGTATAAGAAAGCAAAAGAATATGATGCTAAGATCCATGATTTTGAAACGGCTATTAGGCGGCCATACTTTCATGTAAGGCCCCTCGACGATCATCAGCTCAGCAATTGGCATAACTACCTTGACTTCATTGAAACAAGGGATGACCTTAACAAGGTATTCCATCTCTATATCTTATAACCTTCAATAGCCTCTCTCTCTCTCTCATATTACTGTCCTACACATGCACAGAAACAAACCGTTGTCCGTGCTCAGTGCTATGTGAGCATTACTACTTACTACCAACAAATTTTCTTCATTGATCTGGGCCAGCTTCATCGGCAGAACTTATATATTCTGTCTGTTACCATCAGTGTCAATGAAAATGACTTGTGGATTGTATAATTTGTCATTGATTCATAATCTGCAGCTTAATTAGGTTACTTACATCAGTCAGGATTTTCTTGTTTTATCTATGTTAATTACCTTCCATTAAAGTGTAAAAATCATTCGTGGAAATAAAAGTTGTATTATCAAAATGGTCAAGCTAGCCTATAAATTAGGAAAAATTATGGAACCATTTAAAAAATTAAAAAAATAACATAAAGTACATGAAAACTAGTCAAATATGATATATTTGAAACTCTGAAGGGCTGTAGGTCACATCTATGAAAACTATGAGACTTTTGTGTCTGCTACAAGACTGCAACGCTGTACAGCAGAAACAACCACCGTGTAGTACAACTGCAATATTACAAGGGCATGCGAAGCCTTAATTGTGACTTTTGCACACTATGTTGGGAGATTAAATTACCATTCCTGGTTGCAATGTGGCAAGCATGTTGCATGGAAATTTAATTATAATTGGACCACTTGGTGCTGTATTGAGGGATTGAACTTGAATCAAAAGTGTAGGCTGTCAAATCTTTGGGCTTGAGACTGTTCCTTATACAAAATAGAGTATTTAAGAAGTAAAAACTATCTAAGTTTTAAGAGAGTCAATCTTAAATCCACTGATATCTAATTAGAAATACATTGAAAATGATTGAAAATTTAGAATTCAAAGCTATAAATTATCAATCCAAAGTTTATATTGTTCAGTAGTTCTATCCTCATAGATCTTTATTCCACAAAAAAAGATGTATGGAATTTTGCATTGGTGTTGCTATCTCCTCTTAGAGTTTATTATTCCTGAAATTCTGCCAAATCCACCATTTTTTCTATTGAATAAATGATACATAATTAGGGTATCAAAATTGATAGAAATTTAGATGAAGATCTAACATATGATGTGCATCATTATGACCACCATCCAAATTTTATCCAGTGATGTTGGCTCGCAATTTGCATGCCCTCATGTGATTTGGTCTCTTTGTAGTTTGTACCCTTGAGTTGCATTGCGAGCAGACAAGTTATAGCCAAGTTCCGAGTCCCTGAATTGGATGAACGGAAAATTGACTTAGCTCAGTGATCCTACTTATGGACCTTGGGGTTGGATAGCTGGGTTAGTGTTGAAATTCTATCCAACTAAGTTCCCAATATATAACTGAATGAAGATATAGTTTTACGTGTATATTGATTGCTTTTTCATCTATCTTACATTTTCCAATAGAGTTGGCATTTTTTCAGATTTCAGATTTTAGATGGTCCTTTTTCATTCATAGTTACTACCGGCTTTGGCAGTACCTCAGTAGGGGTTTTGCTGGTAGAAAAGGATGGGAGTGTTGCCTATGTCTTATGGATATAACCTCTTAGATAGTTCTTCCCTTGTAAATAACAATATTTATGTCTTGTTTCCTGTGATTATTACATTTGGAAATTAGTTTTTTGGTAATTAATCTTAGAGGCAGATCTTTATATAACTTTGTCAAAAGTTGTCTGTATATGCGATCTTTACTGACTTGGAACTTACCTTATTTCCTTTGATGTGCTCAGGTCGTAAAGTTATACGAGAGATGCCTTATTGCTTGTGCTAATTACCCTGAATTTTGGATACGGTATGTTTTATTCATGGAGTCTAGTGGAAGCATGAAGCTGGCAAACAATGCTCTTGCTCGGGCTGCTCAAGTTTTTGTAAAGGTATTTTTATTGATTTTTGATGTGGTGTTAATGTGTATTTTGTAGCTTAAATTTTTGAGTAAGGCGTTGCCACTAGCTTAGATTATTGTGATACATTGAGGTTCATAAGTATTTGTGGGATTTTGAGTATGTTGGCATCATGTCGGGAAGTTTTGTTTTCATAGAATGTGTGATGGATCGGACCTGTCAATAATGAGCAACAATGGGCTACCACATGCATTTCTTGTCCTTTGTTAGTCCTGACTGTTTTTAAATAACATTAGTGACTCCTGCTATGAATGTTATTTAAAAGAGGTCGGGGTGGGCCTAAGAAGACTTAGATGGAGATGATAGGAAAGAATATGAATGCTTTGAACCTCACCGAGGACATGGCATTGGATAGAAATGATTGGAGGAGAAGGATTCATGTGGAAGACCCAGAATGATTTTCTTTTTTGGTTCAATCGCCGACCCCAATTGTTTTGGGACGAAGGCGTAGTTGTTGTTGTATTAGTGACTCCTACTTATTGTGTGATGTTCTGTTTTATACTTCTCCCTGCTGCTTATAGTTCATTGTGAAATATCCTCTACAGAGACAACCCGAGATTCATTTATTTGCTGCTAGATTTAAAGAACATCATGGGGATATAGCAGGCGCATGTGCTGAATACCATCTTATACATTCAGAAATTGCGCCAGGTCTACTTGAGGCTATAGTTAAACATGCAAACATGGAATATAGGCTGGTAATGATTTTTCTATTTGTTACTTGAGTTCTGGCAATGGTAGGGGCCTCTTATTTGTAATTTGTATTTTCAGGGGCAACCAGAAGCTGCTTTTTCTGTGTATGAGGAGGCCATTGCTACTGAGCAAGGAAATGAGCAGTCTCAGATGCTACCTGTGCTACTTGTTCAGTACTCCAGGTTTCTGTATCTGGTATGTGGCACATGATCAGATTTGTGTATGTTTGTTTATTTGTGGAGGATAATTGCTTAAAGATCAGTAATGTAGTTGCCTAAAATAAACCCAAAAGCCGAGTTCAATGTGTCATTTTTGGGAGTTTTGTTATGTTACAGATGGTGGCAACCAGATGTTAGGATTAATTTTAAAGACATATTTTTGGTCAATGTTTCATTTTTAGATTGCATAAAAAAGGACTGAACTCTGACATATAATCGTGCTCAGTTGCTCTGAGATGGGTGGCTTAGCCATTTAGGGCTCTTGGGCTGGTGTCTTCTTACATTCTTATACCACCTTGGGTGCCTTTCTCATGCTTTTGGTAGTTATTTGTGTCTTATGCTGTTGGTGTTTTTTCTGTAGGTCTCCATATGGAGATTCACTTAACAATCAGTCATAATTTTTAGGTGTTTTTCATTGAATATTTGAAGCCTTATCTATTTCTGGTAATTGTTATCTCATAGTTGGATGTTCTGTAAATTTTGTCACTATTTTGCTAGATCTTGATTCATTTAGATGACTTATTGCTATCTATCAATTCTTGCTCACTTAAGTCAGATGTACAGGCTTTTTCTTTTCTTTTTCTTGCATCAACTTAATTTTTTTTGGTGTCCCCAAGAAAGTCCATAATTATTTGGTTATTCATTTATTTGTTTGGTTTTGGTTGTAATGCTTTCATTGATGAAAATTTGAAGCCTGGTGATTTAATGAAAAAGTTAGGACCTTTTTTGTTTTTGAAGAAATATTTATTTATTGGCATAGCTTTTGTTCTTGATGCATGTATCTCATTATTAGTTTTCAGTGATTAGTTTAGATGGTTATTTCTTTTCAAACCTTTCATCTCAATCACTAGCAGCTAACTTCAACCTTTCTTAATGAGCCATAGTGGAGAAATTTCTTGTCCCAATACAACTTTATGTTGATTTTTTTTTTGAATAATAACTTTGTGGTGTTTGTAATCCGATAGCTAGAAAAAAACTCATTTGGTTCAACTATTCAATAGCGTTTATTTTTTTCATTTAATATCAGTTTATTTCTCATGCTTTTAAGTGCTTTTCCTTTTTTCTTTTGGGTTCTTAGGTAACCGTGAACAGTTGTACATGTTTAGAAAGGGGAAATTTGGTTTGTTTAGATGCCAATAAATGCAATAATTTTGGGAATCAAGGTTTTTCCATGCATCATTATGAAGGTTCCAAAAAAGGCATTTTGATAATGCCATTTGATGACCCTATAATGATGTTTGTAAAAAAAGTATCCAGGAACTACTCTTACAAAACTGTTTTTTTGTGTGTGTGTATATATATATATATATATAAGTAATGCTTGTTATTGTAACCTTCTCTATTTTTTTTCATGCTTTAAGCATCAAAGAAATCATCACTGCCACTCTTCTTACCTAACATCTCTACCATCATTCACCAAAACATTGGATCACTGAAAAATGATGTGGCAGTGGTGTATGACACTGTCAAACTACCTGCCACCATTTTCCAATGCGTCCATAGCTGGACAACTGTGCAGATGATCCTGCTGTAAGACTACTGGCCATAATATGAAAGAAAAAAACTGAGTGTATACCTTTGATATGCAGGAACGATCCTTTATTCTTCATCAATCCAGTAGCTGCAAAATGTCTTGAAGAACCAGGCTTGTCAATTTATTTTTTTGAGTCATTTTCTGGCCATAGAATACCAGAATGCTGTTACAGCTTCGCTGTTCATTGCTAAGTGCTTGCCGAATGGTGGGACGAATTTGTGTGTATGTGGAGAGATGATGATGATGTGAGATGAACGAACATGATGATGTGCTTTTAGAAACCATCTATATTATGGTAACAATGTTTGAAGAAGAAGAATGATGAAGAAGATGCTGTGTCTTTAGAAACTAAAAGTTACAGTTTAACCATCAAAACACCATTTCATGAAACAATGCTATTGTCAAAATACATTTTGAAAATGTATTTCTAGAAAGTTGCTAACAAAAAACTGTTTTTAAAAAAATGCCATCTAAACAGTCTTTAGTTGTAACTATTTTTATATTGTTTTTTTTATTCATCTCTATGGATCAAGTTCTAATGGTGTAACATCTGTATTAATGTTATGTTCGTTATCTTTGCTGCTATTTATGTATCCTCGTGCAGGTTGCTGGCAATGTGGTGAAAGCTAGGGAGGTTCTAAGTGGATCCCTTGAGCGGGTTCCTCTGTCAAAGCCACTTTTGGAGGTTGTCTTATTGCTTGACTTAGTCCAGCTTGCTGCTTATTTAACTTAGAGAACTGACTTCATCCTTTTGTGCGATTCTCGGAATTGATCCACTATCTTTTTGTTCGTCTATAGGGCATTATCCATCTGGAGTCTATTCAATCTATTCCCAAGCAGGCGGACTATTTGGATTCACTTGTAGAGATGTTTATAACTCCAAACCCTGAGAATACCAATGCAGTAATTGCTTCAGACAGAGAGGACTTATCCAACATATTTCTTGAGGTAGTATCTGCTTCCTGTGGCTGTTACCATAAATACCTGTTCTGTCGGAACTAGATTGCCTGAATGATGTTTTATCTTGAAGAGACTAGTTGTTCCTCCTTGAATACTGGGGTAGCTCACTTGGTCTTAAGTTTTTTTTAGTCAGCTTGTGCTTGAAAGAGTGAGGACTAAGCAGTTGCATTTGTATCAGGAAATATTCTGTACTCATTGTTTTATTGAACGATAGATTTCTCATATGGCTGCTCATTTCCTTGTATTTAAAGGCAAATTATCATTGAGCAAAAAGTTTTTATAAGGGCGAGAAACCATTACTTTTACAATTTTTACTTGTTTGTCATCATAACATTTAGAATAAATTACAAAAAACTGCCAAAATATCAGCTATTTACAAAATTCCACCCAAGATTTCAATTGTTACATTTAGCAACCTGCTTTTTAATTTTTTGTTTCGAAGAACACTGTCCTAAAAATCACTCTGTTGACCATTGCATTGTCAAACAAAATGATTGAAATGCTCTCATCAGTACACAGTCTTTGAGCAGCATATCCGGTTTGTGTCGTCTATATCACGTTTCTCTTCTTGCTCAACTTCATGTAGTTCTTGGACCTTTTTGGGGACACCCAAGCAATTAAGAAGGCTGAGAACAGGCACACCAAACTCTTTTCACAGCAGAAGAGTACATCAGAATCCAGAAAACGATGTGCCCAAGATTATTTAGCTTCAGACAGGACAAAATTGGAAAAGACATATGCTGGTGCTTCTGCAGTGGCTTCACCAGTTCAATCTGCAATGGGTGCTTATCCAAATGTTCAGCAGCAGTGGGTTGCTGGTTATGGTCCACAATCTCAAGCTTGGCCACAAGGATCACATACACAGGCACAAGCTGCACAACAATGGCATCCTGGCTATGCTCCACAAGTAAGAGACATGTGAATACTGTTGTTTTCCTTTTTCTGTTATTTTTTTTCTTTGTGTCCGTCTAGTTGGCAGCCAAGCACAAAAGATGGCTGAATTGGAGATCCGTTATGGTAGAAGCCATCAGCTTTTGATGCTTGTAGAAGAATGTTTGAGTGATGATCCAGAGTCATTTTTGTCTCACTTATTTCTTATTTCCTTTAAAGTATTTATTGGGTTTCCTCATTCTGAGGTGCTGGAGCGGCATTTCTGTACCATCTATCTTATGCTGAAATGGTGCTTGGTATGGACTACTTAATCACTGACCATCTCTTCAGATGTATGAGGCTGTGATGCTTCAAGACAGAATAGGATCTAGTAAACCTTTTGTATTTGGTACTAAATCAATTCTACTTCCAAAGTGCTCCCTTCTTGGTTCTGTTTGGTTACTCCCTACATTTTGATGACAGGCTGGTTATGCTGGCTATGGTGGTTATGGTTATGCCCATCCTCAACCTTCAGTATCAGCTCCACAACAAGCTGCCTATGGTGCATACGCTCAGGCTTATCCTTCTCAGGTACCAGCATATCTGACTCTGATCATCATTATCATCTCACAACTTGAATGTAGTTCTCTGTTTCTGTATATTTCGTCGCCATATGAAACACTTCCCTCCTGGGAGTTCAGTGGGTCTATAAGGAAATTTGGCATTAACATACATGTGAATCATTCTCTCATAGGGAAATTGTTCAAATTTTTACACGAGAACGTGTTTCCTATCAACAATTCCATCCTTCGCCTCACAAACGGTTTCATAGGCAAATCTACCCATATGGTGCTAAATGCATAATTGTTGGCAAATAAAAGTGCCCATGGCTTTGGAAATATGCCCTAATCGCATTAAATTCTTAATCTGTAACAAATGTCCGATTAACTGGATGTGATAATTCTATTTACAAGAAAGAAAACTATAAAATAACTGAGTTCTTGCAGGAAAAAAAACAAATATTCTTTTCTGTTTCATCCTTTTGAGCTTTTTCATTCAAATTTTTATCAATTTATTTTTCATTTCAAGGCCTTATAAAAGAGTTGACATAGACCTTTTAAGCAAATGGACAAAGTTTTGTAGGTTTGTTTATTTTGAACAAAAAACAAGGATAGGCTGCTTTTTGAAACTTTGTGGCTTGTGACAAGTCAAGGCCAGTATTTTGTTTGAACATGTTTAGTTTTTTTTTTTTAAAGAGCCATGTTTAAATTGAGTAGGATGGCTGGAGTCTCAGATCATTTTTGTTTGGGATGTATGGAATTCTTGTTACTTCATGAAGCAATCTTACACACTGCTCGTTACCCTCAGACTTAGTATTGGATGGTTGGAGTAATACATTGGACATTCTTGTGATTTTGCATTTCAGACATACACACAGCCTGTACCGGTATTTGCTCCGGCCCAGCAGTCTCCTGCAGCACCTCAGGCATACTATAGTGGTTATTATTGAGCTGTGAAGACTTGCCGGTTCCAATTGTCACATTGCATACTATTGATAATCTGAAGTGAGGCACACTGAAGGGCTTGCTGTAACTGAATCAGAGAATTTTGCCATCGGGTCTATGGGCAAAGTGGCAGCGGAGTAACAATGAGTTTGTTTTCACGATCTGTTTCTCTAGCTGGCTGTTGAACTCAAGGTGAAAAGATCAGAAAAGATGAGGGCCATCAGTGGCCTTCTTTCACTAATCTGAATATGATACTGGAATGGGATTGTTTTCTAAGGGGTGTTTCAATACATGTAAAACTTTCTCCATTACCAGATGTAGGAAGATGTTCACATGAGCTATCCCTGAAAGGCTAATGTTATCAAGTTTGTTTCTTTTAATCATTCTATTTTCACTTTCCTTCTTCTATTTGGCTTTATGTGCTGCATAACTTGATTATCTGGAAGTTCATATCCAGACAAATGAAATGAAATAGCTTTAATTTTCAAACTTGGAAATACCCATTATTTGACGGTCACCATGTATACACAATTTGAAAAGACTTGGACGAACTTGAATATTTAATTGTGTTTGGAAATATTTATATGCTAATGTTTCTAGAGATTTGAAGTGGTACCTGAATGAGTAAGCTTTTGTGAATGCCTTAAAATTGGGAATATTTATATGGAATGGACAGGCTACCTAGTGAATGTTCTAATGCCTTAGTCCGGGGATTTTGTGCAAGGCGTCCTGCGCTGTGCAGGATGCGTATCAAATGCGGGATAGCACCCTTCTGTGGGACTGCCGTGTCCCCATCCATTTTTTTATTCTTGAATAAAAAAAGTTTACCTTTTAGGTTTGCCATGCTTGTGGCAATAGTAAGGGCCTGTTTGGGATAGGTAGCTGCGATGGCCGTTTTATGGAGTTTATGCGTTTGAGGAAGTGATAGCACCTCTAGGAGGTGGTAGTTGCCAAATCTATCCTTTAGTGTAAATACAAAGGAGAAAGGGCTTCACTTCCCATCCCAAATGCATAAACACCCATCCTATCACTGAGATTTCAACTGGGACTACCATGGGCGTTTGACCAAGATTTTGCGTCGGGAACACCAAATGCATAAACGCCCATCCCAGTGCCGAGATTCCAAACAGTCCCTAAAGGTATTGTGCCCCTTGCTTATGCCGAAGCAAGGCGACAAGGGGTGTGCTATGGGTCTACACAGTGAGTACGGTTTCCCTTTTTCTTATGGAAAAAAATAAATGGTTAAGAGGTGTTCATCATTTAATATCAATTTAAGATTACATAGGACACGATGTGGCCATTATATATACTAGTTATAAGCCGGTCCTGTGCCCATTAAGACAACTGAAATGGTACAACAACAACAACAACAACTACGCCTTCATCCCAAAACAATTGGGGTCAGCGATATGAACCAAAAAAGAAATTCATTTTGGGTCTTCCACATGAATCCTTTTCCTCCAATCATTTCTATCCAACGCCATGTCCTCGGTGAGATTCAAAGCATTCATATCCTTTCCTATCATCTCCATCCAAGTCTTCCTAGGCCTACCCCGACCTCTTTTAACTAATATATTTTCCCATTTCTCCAACCTTCTAACTGGAGCATCATTAGGCCTTCGCCGAATATGTCCAAACCACCGTAAACGATTCTCTCACATCTTATTTTCAATGGGTGCAACACCTACCTTCTTACGTATCTCTTCGTTCCGAATCTTATCTTTTATTGTATTTCCACACATCCATCTAAGCATCCGCATCTCAGCTACACTCATTTTTTGAATATGATGTCTCTTGGCAGCCCAACATTCCGTACCATATAGTAAAGCGGGTCTAATAGTCGTCCTATAAAACTTTCCCTTCAACCGCAATGGCATTCTACGATCGCACAGCACTCCAGTAGCACTTTTCCATTTCATCCACCAAACCTTTATCCTATGATTTACATCTCCATCAATTTCTCCATACATTTGAATGATGGATCCCAAATATTTGAAATAATCATTCACCGGTATATCTTGCTCACCAAGCTTCACTACACTCCCATCACTACTTCGTTGCTTACTAAACCGACATTCCATATATTCAGTCTTACTCTTACTCAACTTAAAACCTCTAGCTTCCAATGTCTGTCTCCATAATTCTAACTTAGCATTAACCCCAGCTCTAGACTCATCAATCAAAACAATATCATCAGCAAACAACATACACCACGGTACATTTTCTTGAATTGATCTCGTAAGCTCATCCATCACTATCGCAAATAGGAAAGGGCTTAAAGCAGATCCTTGATGTAACCCAACCGTTATCGGAAAATTGGTTGTCACCCCTCCACAAGTGCGGACATTGGTTACTACTCCTTCATACATATCTTTAATTATACTAATGTACTTGAGAGAAACACCTTTCTTCATCATTGTCCACCAGAGAACGTCCCTAGGTACTCTATCGTATGCCTTCTCTAAATCAATAAAAACCATATGCAAATCTTTGTTCCTCTCTCTATATTTTTCAATAAGTTGTCTAAGAAGATGTATAGCTTTCATAGTTGATCTTCCAGGCATAAAACCAAATTGATTCTCCGATATCATGACAACCTTCCTCAACCTAGACTCAATCACCCTCTCCCAAAGTTTCATAGTATGACTCATGAGTTTTATACCACGATAGTTTGTGCAATCTTGTATATCACCCTTATTCTTATATAAAGGCACCAAAGTACTCTTCCTCCACTCATTAGGCATCTTATTTGTTCGCCAAATCAAGTGCTTTTATCGATATTGAAAGTAAAATTATATGAACCATAAACATAAAGAAATATACTAATAGGTATAAGTTTTTATTCAAAGAAAACAAAAGCAACCAATGTTCCTAAATATCAAAGCTTTTATAAAAAATAGCAACACAGAATTTCACCATGTGAGAAACCTCATTGAGAACTATGGAACAAGCAACCAATCATTAAGTATACTAAAAAATCATGAGTTTGAGAGCGGGGAGACTCTATTGTTACACTTGTTAAAAAAAAGGGTTTCTATTCAGTCGAAAAGTGGGGTGGCACACCACCGAGGTGGTATCCCATGTGGTCATCGGGGTCCTGTGCCAAGCTCAAGGCCCAGGTTCGAATCCCTCCGCCACATGGGGCTTAAGAAATATCTGGTAGGGTTAGGCTTAAGAGATATCTGGTAGGGGTCTGCTTAACCCAACTTGCTTTTCAAAAAAACAAAAAAAAGGTGGCACAATAAAAAAAGTGCTTTCATCAATTCTCTCTTTATCATGTGTCCAGCTAGATTTTCTTTCACCACCACCACCACAACAAACCCAATTTCCTATGCAGTTTTATAAAGTCAAGGTGATAACACATATATAACATAATTGGTCCCCATCAAATCCATCATAGCCTTTGAATATATGCCTGACACTTTTTTGTGCCCGCGGGACTATTGTTTCTATTTTTTCTAAATTCTGACCGTACAGATGTGATCTACATGCTTATGGTAATCCACTTTTGGTTAGTCCATTTCAACACCAAGTTAGGTTTTTACAAGATTCAAAAATCATCGGTCTATAATTTTAAAAAATATTCAATACCTTAAAAATCATCATTTTCTCAAAAAAAAAAAAAAAACATGACCAGGCATGCTGTAGACACAAAAAGCGTCGACCACAAATATTCAATACCTTAAAAATCATCACTTTCTCAAAAAAAAAAAAAAACATGACCAGGCATGCTGTAGACACAAAAAGCGTCGACCACATCTACCCATATATATAAAATCACCTTAATGAATTTTAAAACAGATTTTTTTTTACATTGTCTACATGCATGACAAGTATGACATTTTTACACGATATATCATCATTGGGGCTATCAAATCCATCGTAGCCTTTGAGTAATTGTGAAAGAAAATCATAAGATACAAGTAAGAAAACTAAGAACGGTTAGAATCAGCAATGATATAACTTTACCATAAAGTAGGGAGAAATACGCAATTCCTTAATGATTTTTCTTGCATTAGTGCTATGCCTTCATTCAAAATCTGCAAAATGAAAAACATATAAGAACATTACAAAACAAAAGCATCCAAATATTCACCATACTTTATAATTCACACGTGCTAGAAAGGTGCAATACATGGAAATACTTACATCACTTAACTGTTCTTTCTTTTTTAAATTTACCGGCAGTAATTCATCAATTTTCTCGTTAGCATGCTCCGACTTAGGGGTGGCAAAACCTGACACGACCCGCCAACCCGCCTCTTAAGCGGGTTGGGGTTGGGCAAAAACAAACCCGTTTAATAAACGGACCCGCCTAACCCGTTTATTAAACGGGTCGGGTTCGTGTTAGGGGTATGCCAACCCACCAACCCGGCTGACCCGTCTAATAAACGGGTTAGGCGGGCGGCTCAACCCGCCAACCCGACCCGCCCGCCAACCTGACCCGCTAACCCACCAACCCGACCCAACTAGTTTATTAAGCGGGTTGGCGGGTCGTGTCAGGTTACCTGTTTAATAAACGGGTCGGGTTCAGGTTGAGGTATGCTGACCCGCCAACCCGACCCGATTGCCACCCTTACTCAGACTCAGAGATCTATTATATATGGATTTTGTTATCTTATTTTACATATAATACCTTAATGATTAATTCATGCATTTTGCGTAATACAAAACTTAAGAATTAAATTCACATCTCAACTCACATTACAATTACTAACTCAATATTTACCTGTACGACTTCTTTAGCATTGCTTCAGGTTCACACACTTTTCCTTTTAATTTGTTGTGTTTTTCAAGTTTACCTGATACATAAGTCGCTGCTATATGTCTTTCACGACGCCTTAATGGCACTTGTTGGAATGTTTGTGCATCATTGCTTTCTTCCATAATGCCTAACGATAATAAAAAAGAAGGGAAGACTGTAAAAAGAGATGGCCGAAAAATGCCTCTATGACACCCACCAATGATCGAACCAGTCAATCGCAAACCCAGGAATGTTTTGTAACACAAGGCAAGAATGAGAAGGCAACAATGTGTTGTAACGAAGCTAAAAACCAAGGCAGAAACCTCAACTCGAGACGACGGCAAAGGTTGCTACTCCAGTGGCAGCAGACGATGACAAAGTTTGCGTCGTCAAAGGGAGCTTCTGTTACAACAGATGATGCAAAAGTTTACTGCTTAGAGCAAAAACGAAACGTTTGGACTTTGAAGAGTTAACATCATACTCGACTTTCTGGATGGAGGACATTTTTGTCCTTTTCTCAAACCATCGTTTTCCTTTTTTTGAATGGAGGACATTTTTGTCATTTTCTCAAACTAGCGAGAATAGCAGGAAAGGGTACTTAAGTCTTTGCAACCACACCAGACTCCGATGCTAAGTGATGCCAATAGACACAGGAATACGAGCCTCACGTGCTTATATACGTGGTGCTCATTCAGACCCCCAAACACGCACTGTAGCAAACATTGTGTCTTCGGGGGAGAACACGCAACACCCTCCCCTGATACACTATCGTTCTACCATATCTGTTGTGAGCTTGCATTTTAGAGAGAAAGAGAGGAGGAGGAGGAGGAACATATCCTATCTTATGGTCTAGCCATCTAGCTAAATACATGCATAGGACCATATGAAAGAATGTAAGAATGTGGGTAGCCTAGATGCATTCAGTTGGACAGTTAAAATCAACTTTATGATGTACAATGACATGACATATGCACACACAAACACAAGCTCAGAATAAATAAGGCACAACTATGGTGTACAAGTTCATTGTAAAATACCAACATATATAGGTTGGGACTAGGGCTGGCGAACGAGATGAGCATGGAGCCTTCAAGCTTGGCTCATTCAGCTTGCAGAACCTATTTTACAAGTTAGAATGAGCTCATTATGAGTAGAACATGAGCAAAGCTGTAGAGCCATGAGCGGCTCAACTTGTTTCCTAGCCCTTAAATATCAAAATATAGTTTCAAGTTTATAGTCCATTTTAAATATCAAAATATTTTTTTACTGCTTGCCAGTTTGGCCAACTAGGATTACTTTGGTAGCGACTAACGAGGCCAACAACAAAGCTGATATCAGGCCTTGTGCATCATAACATACATCAAGCTTCCAATAGCTTCTGCATAAGTGTCATTTAGCCTTTCTTGTCTATCACCAGGACTATCATTCTTACTCAATTTGACACTTTTTACCGCAAGTATTATAAAAAGCTTACAATTACTCATTTTAAATTTCTTGAGTATATAATTTAGATACATTTTTTGACTCAAGCTTAAAAGTTTGGAGTTTCTACCTCAAATGATTTTAATTCCAAGAACATAGGATGCTTCTCATACGTCTTTCATTTAAAACTGAGAATTTAATCATGACTTGGTTTTGACAATCATATCAGTGTCATTTCCAGTCAAAAGAATGTCATCCTAATATAGTGAGAGAATAACACATTTACTCTCACTTTTTCAGACATAAACACAGTTGTCAAATTTATTTGCCACAAACCCTAATAATGTGATAACCTTATGAAACTTTAAGTACCACTGACATGGTGATTGCTTGAGTCTGTATAAGGATTTTTTTAACCTATATACTTTATCTTTTATTATATAGCCTTCAGGTTGCTCTATAAAAATGGTTTCCTTAAGCTCACAATTAAGAAAATTGATTTTAACATTCATTTGATTTAGATCTAGGTCGTAGTGAGCTACAATCACAAGAATTATCCTTATCAAGACGAATTTTGTAACAGATAAATATGTATCAACATAATCTAATCATTCTTTCTAAGAAAAACCCTTAGCAACTAATCTTGCTTTAAATTTATCAATGTCACCATCAGACTTGAATTTCTTCTTTAATATCCATTTACATCCAACGACTTTCTTTTTCTCAGATAAATCAGTTAATTCTCAGACCAGTTTTTTCTTAATGGACTCAATTTTCATGTCCATGAGTTTTACCTAGTCAGTTGACTCACATGAGTTTATTGTCTCACCATATGACAGATTTATCTATCATGTCATCAATGTCTAAAGTATAATATAGTTTCTTTGATAGATAGACATAATAGTCATCTAAGTAAAATGAAGGCACTCTAAACCTTTTGTGCTCAACCTGAGACTGTTGAAAAGAAAAAGATAGAGAGATTTGAGAAGGTTCGCTGTTAGTTATAAGTTCTTGCAAGTCATCAGAATCATAATACAAATCAAGAGGATCGTCTCTATTTATTTTAAGAATAATTTCTTTCATGTTTTGATCTTTCAAGAAGATAACATCTCTACTTTCGATTAAACCCTTATCTGGGTGGTAAACTATATAGGCTTTAGATCCTTTGAGATATCCAATAAATATACACCTTATAGATCTGGTATAACCTTTATATGAGCTACAAAACCCCATCTATAAAGGTGACTTAGATTAAGTTTTCTTCTTGTTCATGACTCATAAGGTGTATAGACAATAGCTTTACAAGAAACCCTATTTAAAACATATGTTGTATGTATTACTTCTTTCCAAAATACTTTAGATAATAAAGTGTTAGATAACATACATCTAACTATATCAAGAAGACTTCTATTAAATCTTTCAGCCACACCATTTTATTGAGGTGTGCCAGGAGTAGTAGTTTGCGGTCTGATCTCATTGACTTTACAATATTCAAAAAATTCATTTGAGGTATATTCTCCTCCCCGATCAAATTAGATAACATTAATCTTCCTACCAAGTTGGTTTTTGACTTCTTGACGATATTCCTTAAATTTATTTAATGCTTCATACTTATAAGTTATAAGATATACATAACTATATCTAGAAAAATTGTTAATAAATGATATAAAATATTACATTCTTTTATGAGTTTGAGTCATAAAAGGACCATAAATGTCAGTGTGTATGATTTCTAATAATTCTGATGCTCCAATAATATTTTGTGAAAAAGGGTTTTCTTGTCATTTTTCCATAAATACAAGGTTCACATCTATAAAACAAAGATTTATTAAAGTTAGGTATTATTTTTAAGTCAACACGTTTCTTTATCTTTTTTAGTTAATGTGTCCAAGTCTTTGATGCCAAACATTTACATCTACATTAAAGACAACAACAATATAAGCAAAATTCAATTTTTTTTATTCAAATCATAATAATAAATTTTGAACAATCCATGATGTTTATCAAAGACCCCATCGAACAAAACTCAACTATGTTTTCCCATAATAACCTTCTCTGGTAAAAATCGAACTTCAAAACCCTTGACAACCAAGGCCAGAACAGACACTAGATGACGTCTTATAGATGGTACAAACATGACATTTGACAACAAAACATTATTTTTAGAGGTTCCAATGCGATAAGTCCTGACACCCATAACATCAGAGTAGGTGTTGTTTGAGATTCCACTAGAGAGGGGGTGAATAGTGGATTTGATTGCGGACTGGGAATTAAAAAACAATTGCAGTCAACCCACAAAGAACACATGATTTATACTGGTTCGGTCAATCCCCTGACCTACGTCCAATCCTCAAGTCTTACCACTTGAGTATTTCACTATTTCCTCCTTGTCAAACCCA
Organism: Nuphar pumila; assembly: GCF_984573655.1. Lineage (NCBI taxonomy): Eukaryota > Viridiplantae > Streptophyta > Magnoliopsida > Nymphaeales > Nymphaeaceae > Nuphar > Nuphar pumila. The sequence goes on along the minus strand of NC_143250.1, from coordinate 53,692,051 downwards.
ACAAGGATAAATATTACAACACCCTCTTACAGACAACCCTGTAGAGGTATTCTTCTCAATCCCGAGAATGATCAATACTCCAACACCCTCAAACAAACAACCCTGTAGAGGTCTTCTTCTCAATCCCGAGAAGGATCAATGCTGAAGAACTGAAAGATTACACACTTTTCCTATATAACCTTCAAAACAATATACAACAAATGAATGCACATTTAGAATATCTCAAGTTTTAAAGATTCACTCAGAATGTTCACTTTTCAAAAGTAGAAAGAATAACCACTCAAGAGAACAAATTTTTCTTTTTGATTTTTCTCAATACAAATTCTTGTTTTGTCAATAAGCTCTTTGTGTCTTTTGACACATTTTTGTTTGTATATATAGGTTTACAAAAAGACGTGTCTTTTTGAAACACTATTTCAAATGAGTGTACTTTTTGACATGAGACACCTTGTCTCTTCACGACATCATTTCTTTTATGAAAAAGTTGTATACTTTAGACTATGATAATTTGTGTACCATTTCACATTTTCATAAGTCATCATTACTTAAATAAATGCTTTGTTTAAACAATAAATGTTTGTGTATCATAAAAATAATGCTTTTACTACAAATCATCATTTCTCAATTAAATGATTTGAAGTACAATAAATGCTTGAGTATTTAAAATAATGATTATTTTATAAATCGTTATTTCTTGAATAAATACTTGAAAGTACAATTAATGCGTGAGTATTTAAAATAATGATTATTTTATAAATCATCATTTCTTGAATAAATGCTTTGAAGTATAATTAATGCTTGAGTATTTAAAATAATAATTATTTTACAAATCATCATTTCTTGAATAGATGCTTTGAAGTACAATTAATGTTTGAGTATTTAAAATAATGATTATTTTATAAATCGCCATTTCTTGAAAAAATGCTCTTATATCATGGGCTATTATTTCTTTTTTTTACATAAATGCTTTTAAAATCATGAGTCATTATATCTGATCAATAGTTGTCTTTTTCATAAATGCTTGTAGGAAGTACAATGATTGTTCTACAAGGTTTGATTTAACCTTTTTTAAAATAGTTTAAAAACATACTCAACAACTATATTAAAAAATTGTCTTTTAGAATTGATGCGACATATACGTTAAAGTGTGATTTTTGAAATATATATAGAAATATGAATTATGCATGCCTTTTGAAGGTTCTGTTACATATGAGTCTAAGAAAGAAAAATGACATTCTTGAAGTGCCCGATTATCTCCATCTTGAAGAGAGACTTTACGAAGATTGAGCCAATCAAGCTTTCCTTAAATATCCGAGTATGATTGCTTCAAATGTTGCACGTGATCACATAGTCTTCACTATTCTTTAGCGAAAGAACCTTGTAGCGAATACACATTAAATACATAGCAAATCATACCATATCAAGTCATAATATAACATTTCACATATCATCATGTTAAGCATAAGCATATCATATTATCTCATATCACATATTCATCATCAAAATATTATTTCTCAAAATTTTACCCCTTTTTTATGATGACAATATAAGCTCCCCCTATCAATATGCCATACACATCACGATTATTAAGATAATAGCAATATGCACAAGTAAGAAATAATTCATAAAAAGTAAAAAAAATTAGACAAAGATTCAGAATGTGTGTGCATATAAAAACACACATAGAGTTTAAAGTTTGTTGTATACACATCACAAGTACACATAAGTTTAAGTTTTTCTCCCCCTTTGTCATCGACAAAAAGGAGATAAGAGTATCATCATAAAAAAATCATTCCAAGTGAGACGGCAAAGGTAGATGTTGGAGAAGAGCATCTTAACCACCCTTTAAAGATTGAAACGCGGTCAACAAAGATGCTTGATTCTATATGAGAAGATTATGCGTTGTTTATACATCCACCAGAACAGAGAACATATCTAATTGGGATGTCTGTGCAGAATCTACACCATCATAGTTTTCGTCTTCATGTTGCTGCTGTTGTGAACATACTTGAGAAAGAATGGAAGCGTTAAAGACGGTAGTAGAGTAGCATACAACTTCCTCTTGGAGTGACACATTGAAGTATGTAAGAATGGAGGTGATGAAGCAGCCAAAAGGGAGGAGGCAAAAAACTAAAAAAATTAGCATATTATCAAAGATAATGGGCGACCAGTTGATAGGAAGTGAACAAAAAATCACATACAACAAGAGAGATATAATTTGTTACGAATCCCTTGGAATTTTGTTTGAAAAAGATATTATGAAACCCAATTTGTGAGAGAAGTCTCGCATGCGGTTTAAGATTACTGGTGTGCCACAAAAATTTGGTTGATCTTGTGGAGTTAAGAATTTTGTTGAACACAGTACGTTCAATGGGTACTATGTTGGAGAGTTCGATGCCATAAGAAGAGAGGTTCAGAATAACTCCTAATGAATGAGCATCAAAAGAGATAAGTTGACCACGAATCATGGTGGTGATATTCTTGTGGTCACAATCGACTGTCATATTTGTGTAGAATAACTTGATGAGATTAGGGTAGTAGGAGACATTGTTTAAGGATCCTAGAATATAAACAAAATCTTGTAATGAAGTTTCTATGTCAAAAAGAGAGAAGTCTTCAAAACATACGAGCCTACCAGGATGGATTTGGAGTGAGCTGACATAGTTATGATGTTATAGCAAATCCGGATAGCGAATCTCGGTTGTGTTAACCATATCAATTTTTTCATGAGAAGAGGAGGCCATAGTGAGAAACTTGGAAGAAAAGAGAGTGACGAAACTTTCAAACTTGTGAGAGCAAAAAGAAAAATTTCTCATTTTTTGAGAACGCTTGGTGCAATGTCTCTTTAAGTAGAGGAAATTGTATTATTGAATAGTATAGTGTAATGTAATTTTTAAAAGAAGGAAATGGAACTCGTGAATGAGAGGAATGATAAGTCATATCAAACTTTTTTAAATGAGAATGCAACTTGAGTGAGTTGACACAAGGTAATCGATAAGAAGTTGGATTTTTGGAGTAGAAGATTCAAGGTTTACATTGGGCGAGACATAGTTTTTCAACATTATGAAAAGATAAAGGAGTCAACTTAATTCACGTGTGTGTGTGGAAGGAAAAGGACATATAGTCAGGAGTGTATTATATCAATAATCTTATTTACATTCATTTAAAGAATGAAATATGATTTTCAAATCCAACTTCAAAATTATTTAAATTCATCATTTAGGATAGAATTGCATCATATTTTCAAAAATTTCCTTTAAAAAACTCTAAGTGATTTTGAGTATCTGTCTTCATTTCTCAAATCAATTCTATTCTATCTCCTTTCAAGATTCAGAAATTCGATTTCAAAGTCCAATTTGACTTTGAAATTTCAAAATCAATTTCTCTTATTCAAACTTCAAATTCAATTCAAAAATTCAAACTTCAATTTAACTTTGAAGTTTCATCCTCTGATTCAAAATCAAGTTTTATCTTCTCATCTTCAAAATTCAAAATCAAAATTTGAGATTGATTCTGAATCTCAAAAACTTGACCTTTTTTTTAAATTTTAGGTTCGATCTGGGTTTTTCAAAACCAAAATCCATCTTCGAAAAGTCCCATTTGGACTTTCAAAATCCAAATCCAAAGTTAGAACCCAATCCATTTTAGGATCCAGAATCTAGAATCCAGTTCCACTTTGGATCTCAGACTTCAGATCCTAAATCCATTTTAAGATCTAAAATCCATCTTAGGGTCCAGAATCCAATTCCATCTTGGATCTCAGACTTCAGATCCAATTTCTTTTCAGGATCCAGAATCAAACTTCCACTTTGGATCTCTGGCTTCAGATCCAAATCCATTTTAGGATCCAGAACCCAATTCCACTTTGGATCTCAGGTTTCAGATCCAAATTTCATTTAGGATCCAGTATTCAGTTCCATCTTGGATCTCAGATTTTAGATCCAAGTTCCATTCCAATTTTTGGATCAAATTTCATCTTGGATCTCAGATTTCAGATTCAAATTCCATCTTAGGATTTAGACTGTGGATTCAGATTCTATCCCAATTATAGATTTCAAATCCAAATCTATCTTGATTTCAAATCCAATTCCATTTTCAGATCACATCTAGACTTATTGAATCCATTTCTATTTTTAAATACCATTTGGATTGCTCAAAGTCCAAATTCCATCCTGATTTCAAACTTTAAAATTCTGAATTCAATCCTATTTCAAGTATTCATCCCCACTCCTAAATCCAATCTTAAAATTCAAATTCAAAGTCCATTTTTGACTTTGAAGCTTCATTTCCTTTTACCTCAGCTTCAAATCATTCTTTCTTAAAATCAAGATTTATTCTTTGAACTCTGATTATTTCAAAGACTTAGAACTTCATATATCTTGTCTGATCTATCTCAAGTTCTAAGTTAGATTCAACCATTCAGAAATCATTTCTTCACTCCATTATCAAATTCATCTAAAAAATACTTAGAGACTTCCAAATCATTTTAAAAAAGAAGCATACATCTTTTCATTGCACAAGCATGTTCTTTGTGCATTTAGACTTAGAATAAATTCTTAAATAAAATTTAGGCAAAGCAAAAAGGCATAGATTCGATCCTTGGTTTGATTACCCCTGGTAAAGGCGCTAGGAACGATCGAACCTCATACCGACGAGCAGATCCCGTCTCCCAAATTTTCCCGCAATATATTTCAAAACGGAGGCGAGTAATTTTCTAAATATTTTCAAATCAAAGTCAAGTGAGACCCCGCAAAAGAGTTCCTCTCTTCTCTCTTTCCTTCTGTCTTTTATTTTCTCCCTTCAAAAAGGAGGAAATAAAGGTTGGAAAGATAAAGAGAAGGAAGAGAGGGAAACCACAAGAGAGGAAAAATTTTGCAATGATCACAGTTTTGGCGACCGTGATGGGACTCATCTTCGTCCGATTGAATCTATGCCTTTGCTTTACTTTTATATTATCTAAGTCTTTATTCTTCTATGTCAGCTTCATTTTTCATGCAAACCTTAGGAGCCTAGACTCTGTCCTAAGCTAACATCATTGCATATAGGATTTAAGTATGGTTTGGTAGGACCATATTGAGGAGATTATTCCATGTTCACATTAGACTTAAGTCTGAAATACAACTCTCCTTAATTATAGGGATTGAATGTAAACAATGTGTGCAAGTGTATGCTTCTATTCATTTAAATTCTATCTTTTTTAGGACTTGCATTAGAGCTTTCTAGTTTTTCTGCATATTGAACATATTTTTGAAAACATCCCTACCTATATTGTCCCGGTCTTCACGTTGCTGGGCTGTGTCACTGAACCATAGTTCGGGAGAGAGCCTCACAACTGGACCACTTATTTGGGTTCGCGCCCCCTACCACGTACCTAAAAGCCATAGTCCGAGGTATATGATAGGTGCTCAAGGATGTTGGGAAGCCATTACCTTAGAACCGAAGAGATATTTTCATATGCCACGTACTTCGTGCTTCAGCTTGAGTATATCGGCGTACCTTGATTGGAATCAGATGATCTAAATCTTAGAGATAGGATTAAGGTTCTATTAGCCATTTTAAAATATTGCATATAGAGTCAACCTTAAGGAGTACTGTTTGTACATCCTTGTTTGTATATCTGTGACTGTCTGATATTTTATATCTTCCTTATATTTTCCAAGACCCTGGGTATATATTTCAAAATTTCCTCTTTGTTTTTAAAACCCAGGTGTATTTTTCTTTCTCTTCTTCTTCTAAATTTCTTCAAAATTCTTCTGATCCTGCCTGCAAGTTCTCCAAATTTTAAATCTTTACCATTTATTCTCAAATTTCATTTTTCCTCTTATTTTTCTTCTGATTTTATATTCTTGTTTATATATTTCATAAATAAAATATCTTTCCGTCAAGAGATATCCTTTCAAAATAAGCATTTTCTTCGTGTTTTAGTTGGTTACTCTCCCTCGTAGAGTAAACAACGCAATTGTCACAAATTTTGTGGCGACTCAATCCCTAGTAATGGGATATCATTTTTTAACCTACTTCATTCCTCTTTTCAAAACTTCTCCAAAAGTTTCTTCAGTCTAAAACCTCCACTTTCCTCTATAGAGAGCGTTGATATTAAAAAATGGTTCAGACAAGAGCTGGAAAAGAAACGGTTTCTCAACACAGCGACAGTGAGACAGAAGGGATGAACTCTCCTAAGTCGGTCAGGGGATAGGGTCACAACAAAGGAGACGACATTGACCCCGCTATGTACGGTATGTTTCAAAAGATGATGGCAAGGATGATGTCGGAGCAAGCCGAGGCCAAGCTGAAAGAGGCAGTTCCTAAAAGCAAACTAAGGAAGAAGCCTGTAAAAAAGCAAGTCAGAATCATCAAGAAGAAGGTACAACCAGACACTACTTCAGAAGAATCAGAGTCAGTCGAGGAAGAATCGGAAGAGGAAGAGCAGATTGTCAACAAACAGAATCCTCTGAGGCAGTCCGTAAAGATAGCTACAGAAGAGCCCGAATCCGTCAACAAGCCCAAGTCTGGGATTCCAGCAGAGGACCCGATGAGTAAGCAAATGAAGGAGATGAATCGAGCAATCAAGGACATTCAAGCCAAGTAAGGGCAAGCAGACCTACATTGGCAAAGATTTTTACGATGGTCTAGATGGGGACGATAACCTGGAGAATCTTCCTCGCAAGTTTCTCAAATTTGACGAGACTGACAACCCTAAAGCCCACTTAGCCACCTTTTATGGAGAATGTTGCCGTTTCAGAAAAGACAACAGGGCGCTGTTCATCTGTTTTCCCCACAGTCTAGAAGGTGTAGCAGCCAGGTGGTATGCCGACCACATCAATCCTATTGAACTACGAGAGTTCGATAAGGTAGTAAATTTGTTCATCGAGCGCTTCTTATTCAACACTGAAGCCTCACCTACATTAAATCATCTTTACAACCTGAAGCAAGGTGAGACTGAAAGAGCAGGAGATTTTATTCACAGGTGGAGAAGCACCTGTAATAAGATGAAAGTACCCATTCCATAGGAGCACGCATTGCAGGTAATCCTCAACAATTTCTCTCAGCCCATAAGGAGCCTCATCGCCACTTCCCCTGCAAAATCCTTCATCAAGTTGATTGAGCCGAATGACTCGAAGCAGAAATAGAAAGCGGGCTTTACGAGGGCACGCCTCTGGTCAAGAATATCCAAGACCAAAAAAAGAAGGTACAATTCGCTCATTCAGTTGAGGTTTCCAGCAATAGTCTTGGCAGTAGCAGCAAAGGAAACAAGAACAACAGTGACAGTGACCCGAGATTAGATCAGAGCAAGGGGCAGAAGGAGAGATCCTATAAGAACAATGACAAACCGCTTCCGATTGGCCTTCAGCAAAAGGGTGATCTTCAAGAGAAGCCCAAGTATATCAAGTGGAAAAAAGATCGAGTCATCACTCCGTTAGATCAAAGTTTAGAAGTGATTATGGATTACCTTTTAAAGCATGGGATGATCAAACTCCCTAAAATCGTAGATCCTCCCGTAATCTTGGGAAAATTCAAGGACCAATTCTGCAAATACCATAGGGCACGACACAGAGCACTGCTTCGTCCTCAAGCATATGATACAAGACTGCATTGACAGAAGTGAGCTGATAGAAGACGAGGACGAAGAGCGTTCAACAGTCCTGACAGAACCATTTCCGGATCACTCCAAGAATTAAGGATGCCCAAGTTTTACGTACTGTCATTTCTTTTATTAGTCATCTTGTAGGGGGAAGTCAGCCCAGTCTTCTATGAATCTTTTCCTTTTAAAAGTTCTTGTAAATATTCAGTTTTGTTATCGAATCTCTGCTTATCAATGAAATGTCAATTTCCTTTATATCTTTTATGTCCAATATTTCTTTTTCCTTTGCCATACTGGGGCATTTAAATTCCTGTTCTTTTCAGAATGCGGGACAATTTTGACATCATTCATGAGAGAAATGATATTACCTATGAGGGTTTCCAAAAATCATGAAATTTTGAAAGTCTTCGTTATGATAACCAAAGAGTTCAAATATTCTTTGGTCCAACCTTCTTTAAAAATCAACCCTTGTGTTAATTGAATTTTCCAAAAATGGGTTTAGAACCATTATCAACCCTCGTGTTGATCATATTTTCCAAAAAATAGGTTTCGAACCATTATCAACCCTCGTGTTGATCACATTTTTCCGAAAATGGGTTTCGAACCATTATCAACCCTCGTGTTGATCACATTCTTCCAAAAAGGGGTTTCGAACCATTATCAATCCTCGTGTTGATCATATTCTTAAAAATAAATTTTCAAACCATTGCATTAAAAATTCAACCCTCGTGTTGATCCTATCTTCCAAGATTGGTTTTGAAACATTATATTCAAAGATCAACCCTTGCATTGGCCTTATCTTCCAAAATGGATTTCAAATCATTATATTCAAAAGATCAACCCTTGTGTTGGTCTTATCTTCCAAGATTAATTTTTATATTAAAAAATCAACCCTTGTGTTGATCTTATTATCAATTTCGAACTGTTATTTTTAGAAATCAGATCTATTGTTGATCTTCTTCTTTAAAAAATAGGTTTTCAAACCATTACCTTCAAAAATTGACCCTCATGATGATCTCTCATGTTTGATTTAAAGGATCAACCCTCACACTGATCGTTCTTCTTATAGTGGATTTTCTTCCCCAAAATGATTTCTCATCTATCTTTTAAATAAACATTTTCCTTTCAAGATCCCATATGCAGGCAGGATCAGAAAAACTCCTTTTTCTCAAATCTTATAAATTTTCAGTTAATTTTGATATCCTTATCAATTTCATTCATTTTATTCATATTTTTATCAAGTTTACATCAATTTTATCAAGTTTTATCAATTTCTCCTCAATTATATTAAATTTTATCAAATCTTTACCATTTCGAGTTAAGGGATAAACCTGACCCTCGTCGTCCGAGGTGTTTCCCATTCAGGATAAGGGATAATCCTGAAACCCCTCGTAGGAGCAATAACGCTACCTATGAGGATTCTTTTGTAAATACAAGTTTCATCAACCTTTATTGATTTTCTAAATTTATATCAATTTCTCTTCATTTATTTTCCTTAAGATCTATTCTTTTTCCCCATTCAGAATAAGGGATAATCCTGAAACCCCTCGTAGGAGAAATAACGCTACCTATGAGGATTCTTTTGTAAATACAAGTTTCATCAACCTTTATTGATTTTCTAAATTTATATCAATTTCTCTTCATTTATTTTCCTTAAATTCTATTCTTTTTCCCATTCAGGATAAGGGATAATCCTGAGACCCCTCGTAGAAGCAATAACGCTACCTATGATGATTCTTTTGTAAATACAAGTTTCGTCAACCTTTATTGATTTTCTAAATTTATATCAATTTCTCTTCATTTATTTTCCTTAAATTCTATTATGTTTCCCATTCAGGATAAGGGATAATCTTGAGACCCCTCACAGAAGCAACAAGGCTACCTGTGAGAACTCTTTTCAAAAACAATTTTTTCATAAATTTATTTGATTTTCCCCCACTTTTATAAATTTTATTCTTTTCCCCTTTTCAGGTTAAGGGATAAACCTGAACCTCGACATTCGAGGTATTCTTTTTCCCACTCAGGATAAGGGATAATCCTGAGATCACTCATAGGAGCAACAATGCTACTTGTGAGAGTTCTTTTACAAAATAAAATTTTCAATTTTCTCCATTTTTATCAATCTTCCACCAAATTATATCTCCTTCTATCTTCTCAAGTTATATTCTTTCCTCGTTCAGGATAAGGGTTTAATCCTGAAAATTGGACCACATACCTGGTCCATCTAAATCATAGATCATAAATTCTACATCTTGTCATATCCCTTCTAAATTCTAGTCTCAGGTGATCTCTTCACCAAATCTTCTATTTCCCTTTCAGGTTAAGGGATAAACCTGAATCATTTTTCCTAAATTCTCATCAAGTGTCTATTCTATTTTCCCCTTCAGAATAAGGGATAATTCTGAAACCCCAGCCATCCTTCTTGCTTCAATCTCTAAATATCTTACATAGACCGGTCTCCTTCTCGACTCTCAATTGGAGAACCCGGTGCTCGCACTGGTTATTTTGCTAAATTTTCAAATCTAAATACCAAGTTCATTTGAAAAACCCAGTCCTCGCACGGGTTACCTCTCAAAATCTTCAAATCTAAAGATCAAGTTCAATCACTCAGTCATTGTGCTGTTTTTCTCTCAAAAGGTCTCAAATCTTAGATCAAATCATTAAATCAAAGGTCGTTAAATGAAATGTCCCAGCTACTTCGCTGGTCATTAAATGAACTGTCCCAGCTACTTCGCTGGTCGTTAAATGAAATGTTCCAGCTACTTCGCTGGTCGTTAAATGAAATGTCCCAGCTACTTCGCTGGTCGTTAAATGAAATGCCCCAGCTACTTCGCTGGTCGTTAAATCAAATGTCCCAGCTACTTCTCTGGTCGTTAAATGAAACGTCTCAGCTACTTCGCTCGTCGTTAAATGAAATATCCCAGCTACTTCGCTGGTTGTTAAATGAAATATCCCAGCTACTTCACTGGTCGTTAAATGAAATGTCCCAGCTACTTCGCTGGTCGTTAAATGAAATATCCTAGCTACTTTGCTGGTCGTTAAATGAAATGTCCCAGGTACTTCGCTGGTCATTAAATGAAATGTTCCAGCTACTTCGCTGGTCGTTAAATGAAAGGTCCCAGTTTTTACTGGTCATTAAATGAAAGGTTCCAGCTCCTTCGTTGGTTGTTAAATGAAAGGTTCCAGTTTTCACTGGTCGTTAAATCAAAGGCTTCAGTCGTCACTGGTTGTTAAATCAAAAGTCCCAGCTCCTTCGCTGGCCGTTAAATAAAATGTCCGAGTTTTACTTGTCGAAATCTTCCAAAATCATAAATGCAACTCAAGGTCTCATCAAAATCTATATTGAGTGATTATTTCACACAAAATTCATGAAAACTTTGCCAATTTGCTAAAAATATTTGTTTTGTTGATTCCAATATTCTTACTACACAAAAGAATTACCTAAGATTACCTCTAGTATCCTTTCCAAAAAGGTGAAACTCTTTGTGAAAAAGGGATAAAATTCAAATCTTTTTCCTGTTGATCAACCAAAAGGATGAAAGAAATATCCTCAGTATGATTAGCGAAAGAAATATTCAATAACGTTGAAAAGCCAGAAGTGAATTGATATTGATCATGGCTATGATGCATGTTTAAAGACGGTTTTCTGGCAACTAGACAGTGGAAATATCTTGAGCGATAAAAAGAATCCACTCGACCAATGTCTTCTCAATCCAGTTAAGCTGCAATCAAATATTTGAAAAAGGATCTCTCAATTGTCGTCAAGATGAAGACGAATATGCGAGCAGATCCCCGGGGCTAAAAAAGATTTGGATCATCTCCGAGATGAAAGAGTTTGTGATGGATCCTTCCAGGGAAAGTTCAGATCACCGTTGAGATGAAGACGAGTGTGATGAACCTACCGACAAACCCTAAAAGATATTTGATTTCTGCTATCATCTAAAAACCTTTTGAGCCAATGTCATCAATAGAATTTCTGGGATAAAAGAAGGATCAGAACATCTCCAAGATGAAGGAGTTTGTGACGTACCCTTCCCCGAAAAAGAGAGAAAAGTCATGACATCTCCAAAATGAAGGATGATGGGAAAACCCAAGAAAGCTCAATGACTCAAAATGAGTGCAAAAGATCATCATGGGAAAAACACCCAGATATCAAACTGCCAAAATTGTCAGAAGTCATTTTTTCTCATGCAAAATTCTTTTATCAATGTCTTTTCACTACTTACTTTTATGAGACTAAGAATATTTCTTCTCTTTTCATATCAAGGAAATGGATAGCTTCCTTGAAGAAAGTCATCAGCGCTAAAATTTTGAATTTGACTCTTAAGATCGAGGAGTTAACCTCGTTGGAGGAAATGCTCTAGGTAAAAGAGGGAATGTCTTTTTGCACATACGTGCACACTTTTAAGCGTTGTGAGTCAAATATAATTTTATCTTAATGGCAAAATTTTCTAGCTATTCCAAGAATGAAATAAATATTCAATATCCATTTTGATGCAACCTAGCGTTGTTTATATCTTTCAGAAGAGTTGCCTCATTCAGGTCATTCCCACTCAGGTTAAGGGTCAAACCTGTATTTTCTGCGAGAGGTCATTAAATTCAAAAGCTATTTCAGTCTCAGCCATGAGACACCCAAAATCGTCTCTTTTTCAAAGCTTTAGGGAACCCCATTTTCCTCCTTTCGCAAAAACCTCTTTTCGGATTTGTTCGTCCAAACTCCGAAGGTCCCATCATGTTTTCTTCATTCGAGGATTCCATTTGGTCGTCCTCTTCAGGTTAAGGGTTAAGCCTGAACCTCGTGCCTTGATGTATCTTCCTTTTTCAGGTTTGGGTTAAACCTGAGACTCATTATGATGAGGTTTCCTCATTTCGACGAGGTATTTTCTTCCAGTCCCATCAAGGTTCCTCCCATCGAGGAATTCATGCTTTGTATATCCATTGAGGATAGGATCCTACTTGAGCTTCATCTCATGAGGCATTTTCTCAAAAATGTCCCATCAAGGTCCTCATATATTCCTTTCCTCATTTCAATTCATCATGATATATCTTCGTCCCATCCAGGTTAAGGGCTAAATCTGAATCATTCCAAAAAGCTGATCTTGTCTCACCCATGAGACTTGATCAAAATTCTTACCTTTCATCATTTCAGGATCTTCACCCAAAGTTCCATCACGATTTCCTCATTTTCTACTCAATCATATCATTTTCGAGGATTTCGTCTTCCCAAGGCCATTCAGGATAAGGTTTTAAGCCTGAAATCATATCTTTCCAAATAAATCCTTCCACACCCGGTTCAGATCTGCTGACTGGGGCATTTTTTTTCAAAATTTGGAGTGTTTTCTTTGCCACTAAGCTCAGCTTTCAACCGACTTAGTAGCAATGAGGGGCATCTGTGAATACCCCAAATTTTTCAAAAATTTATAAATATTCCCTTTTTGCCCCTGATTTCATTTTCTAAGCAATTGAGTCGCTTTAAATCTAAATCTCAGTTCATTTCTCAAGTTTTACTGAAATTAAATTTATTTTATATGTCTGACTTGATTTCGGATCCGGATCCATTGTCCAGATCCAAATCTGAGTCTCGTTGTCCAACTTTAAATTAAAATTACAGAAAATACCAAAAATAGTTTTTAAATAGCTCGGACAGTCCATCCGACATCTATATGGATCCATCGCGTTGTATTTCTCGATTCGAGTTTCAAAACTCAAACATTTTCTCCAAACTTGGGTCCAAACCCATTCTTCTGAAGAATTTTCCCCAAAATGGCCTGAAATTCTTGAAAAAACACTTTTGTAAATATTTCTCAGAAAAATACAAAAAAACTAGTGTTTAATCTTTGTTTTCTCGTAAAATCTTATATTTTTATTTTCAAAAAAATGCAAATAAATGAAAAAACAAACAAAAAAAACCCAAAAGAAATCAGAAAAACTATGCGAGGAACAAGTGGTTTTAAAAATCTCTTTAAATTGTTTTTTTTTTAAAAAATGCTTTTAAAGCCGCTATTTGAAAATTTCTTTTTTAGGGGCCTTCGTTTTGGAAAAATTAGAAAGATGCAACGGCTCCCTCCCATTCCCACCATTGATCTTCAACAGACCTCCCTAGGTCTCCCTCAACCTTTCATCTTCAACCAACAGCATCCCTCTCTCGAACTCTCCTTTTGTTCTTTAAAAGGGGAGCACGCAGGAAGGAGGAGGGATCCGTCTCCACCTCTCCACTTGCATTCTTCATCCATCCATTAACCCCCACATCCGGCATCCACAATTAGGCCTCCCCTCTTTAGCATCTATTCCATCGTTCCCTCTGTTTCCTACTTCCTTGGCCTTCTTCTCTAGCAACTAAAGGAACGATCCCCTGAAGCTTTATCAAGGTAAGAAGCCCCTTTCTCTCTGTCATCACTATTTTTTTTCTTTCTTTCGTATTGTTGGCCCTTTTTTATTATTTCATTGCATCCTTCTTTAGATTTTCCCTAGGTTTTTTTCTTTTGATCATATTTTATCTTCAATTCCCTTATCGTTTTAAACTTTGTTGCTTCTCATTTTTTTTTTAGTCTTTCTTTTTCAAAAAAAAAGCATCAATGGTGGGGTCAATCTGCATATAGCAGGATCGACCCATCTATTGCTAGAACAAAGGAGATCTCTGATCCCAACATCTGATTTCAGCTGCAAGCAAACACTGGCTGTGAAATCCATTCCATCTCCCTTTATTCTTCCTGATTTTTCCTGATTTATTTTTCTTTTATCTTCGTTCTCGGCCTTCCTGATAAATGTATTCTGTACCATTGGGCTGCCTATAGCAGTGCTGATGTTACAGTTTTGCAATGGCATCAAGGCCCAGTCAGAGGCTACAACGCATCATGGTCAATTGCCTACATACGTTTATGATTTTCTACAGTAAATTCGAAAATATGCCTCGGATCGAGCTTGGTATCTCTCGCCTTATCTGCTGAGTTCATTTGTTACTTCAGTTCGTATCTCAATTTTAACTCCTAATTTCAGCTTTCAATTTGTCTAAATCCCATTCCCTATATTTATAATGATATAACGCGTATTATACATTTTTTTTTTATTTCTTTCATGTTTCAATGAATCACATCTCTAATGTTTCGATTTGTAGACATATCAAGCAATTTTGTGTCCGCTGGGTATAGCATCGGTAGTGATTTGCATTTCTGTGTTCGTTTCACAGCCTATCTTCTGCTTCAGAGCTTCATTTCAGTTTATTTATAACATCAGTTTTGATTTCACTTAAGTTCCTTTCCTTTTCTCTCGTTGTATTTTAATATAGTATAAAACACAATCTAAAAAAAAAAAGGGTTCACTATCAATAATTGCTTGGTTAAAATTGTTGGTATATGTAATTATATAAACAAGTAAAAGGAATGTAGCTAATCAAGAAGGTTGTCTGGTCTTTCTGCTAAAAACTTCTGTTAGATTCACTCTCATCATGCATATATCAATCCAACGATATTCCAGTATCTGAGAAATGTGAATGGAATTGAAGCTATTGGGATTTCCTTTTAGTTAAATGGTTTCAGATAATTTCAAAACACCTAATTAAGATGGAATAATAGGTAAAAGAAAGGTTAGGTCCCAACAATGTTTTTCCACGTCTGAGGGATTTTGGTTTTTCTTGAGCTTCCAATGACCATACAGCTACAGCCAGGGAATTGGTATTAGATGTGTAATTAAATCCTTTTTGATTACTCACGTTCCTTCCAAGTCCTCTTAAATCTTGCGTGTAACAGTAAAAGGGGTTCCAACAACATATCACAACATATACTTTTTATGTTGGCCTGACATTATTCCCCGAGAAATTAGTTCTTGCAGCAAGGTGTAGCATTGTTACTGCTTCTGCTTGAACCCAGGCTCAAAGGGAAGCCTTAGAATTGATTTGGCGTGATGGTATGATCCAAATTTCTACAGGTATGCTGTTTGATTACTATTTGGATGTTGTTCCTTCAAATTCTTTTTTTTTTCTTTTCTTCTAATCTGAACCTAGTTTGCTGGAAGTCTAGCATTCCATGATCCTGAATAATTTGTGTAACCAGCAAACCCACTTGCTCTTGGGGAATGTTATAGAAATATCCAAATAGTTCATACTAAATTATGTTAGAATTATCCTGCGTCAATGATCTTCAGGTGATAGGCTGACCCAGACGTGATGGTGCCTCTTGGAAATTTACTCGCTCTTTGCATTTAGCCTGATATGTAACACCTATATTTTGCAATGTTTATGCTCAATGATGCCTGTATATTTTTTTTACACTGTATCATTGCCACCACCTATACATGCTGTAGGCACCTACTGGTACCTGCTGAAAATCCTCTGCAAGTGTGTTTCCATTTGCTGCAAATTACTCAGCAAATGCAAATTTTTTTTTTGCTGCTGTAAATCATCCTTTAAATATTAATATTCACCTCATGTGCCACATCATTCACCCTTGATGAACATTATGCTAGCAATGTTAAAACTGGGAAGCCTATCCTGGATTCAATTGTCTTACTGCAGAGCCAATCATTCTCATCTCATATATTTGCGCTTCTTTTCTACAAATAACCATTCACCTGAAAGCTCTGAGGGGCTGTTACATTATACATCAGCTCTTGTTCAATGTGCTAGCAATGTTTTCTAGATTGATGTTCAAGCAAATACAAGGCTTTTGCTGTCTTCGTTTATGTGCCTGCTTGAGGGTGTAACATATGCCCACGGTGTCTTCTCAACTTCCGTCCAAAATCCACCTACATTCAGCACCAGCCATAATGTCCCCTGTTATACCTGCTATATCCTTCACTTCCCTGCACATGTACAGTGCGCATGCACTATCTCCGGCATATACAATTACCCACATATCCATCATCTTCCTTCACCATTGCAACACCCACAACAATCACTTCACCATCTTCATTGTGTCCACTCCCTGCACAACACTTTAGCCCTCACGGTTTCACAACATGCCAGCACTTTCACTTTCTCCATGTTTTGGCTCCTTGTTCACTTCTTTTGAGTTCCAGCATTTCTGTTGGAGTTGCTAGGAGCAATTAGTTTAAATATGAAGTCTTGTTTTGTTTTGTTCCCCTTTGACCATCAGATTTATTATGAAAATGCACCCAGGCTCATTGCTGCACAGTATACACGCACCTCTTCTCATTCATTCCTGCACCTGTTAGTCATCCTTCCCACCATCTCAATCCATTTCAGCACAGTTCCCCATTTGCACACAGTTGCATCAATGGCTTTGTTAGCCACAGTATCATATTACCACAGCAAACCACACTTGTGCCTTACTGCACAACAACACTTTGTTATCTCTTTATAACATTCCAATACACATCTCACACCTTCACTATACTTGTTGTTACCCTTTACACCTACCACCCTCACTGCTGCACCCACTTCGCCTGTGCACACTTCTTGCATTTCCTGTATATGTTTCCACTATTGCACAATATCACACCCACCCTGTAGGTGTTAGATTCATAAATGTCAATTATATCACTATTCCACCTATACATATATATATATATATATATATATATATATGTATGCATGCATATATGTACATAGACATATCATTTTGATTTTCCACACTTTAGATCTTAGATACTTGACATATGAGTACTTTTCTTTTTATTGGCATCTTTGAAATCCGTGTGATATATACGATTCTCTTCTATTTTTCATATCTAACCAAATATTTTGCAGGGGATCATGTGAAAAGGGTCATTATTTTTAGTTGCAAATTCAATTTCATGTATTGTGATAGTTAGATCTCAATGAGAATTTACATTTCCTGTTTCAGACTAGAATGAATGAGCATTGTAAATGTCATAAATTGCTTGTTCTCATACTTTTTGCTTTTATTTCTCAAAATTTTCACGAGTGGGCACACGAATGGCACGTGCACCATTCCATAAGAGGTGATTAAATCCTAAGTTGACGATTTACATCAATGACCATAGTCAGGATGTAAACAAAACTTAAGATTTTCATCTTTTATGGAATAATACTGGATCCTTTTCAAAAATCATCATATTTTTTCAAATATTTTCTTCTTTTATCAGAGTTTAGCTTAAAATTAACTCAAAATATATATCAATGGCCATAGTCAGGATATATTGAGAGTTAATTTCATCTTAAACTCTATAAAAGCACCAAAAAAATGTATTTTATTCTTCATTTGAATTTAGATATGATTATTATATAATACATTCAATGACCATAGTCAGGAGTGTATTATATCATTAATCTTATTTACATTCATTTAAAGAATGAAATATGATTTTCAAATCCAACTTTAAAATTATTTAAATTCATCATTTAGGATAGAATTGCATCATATTTTCAAAATTTTTCTTTCAAAAACTCCAAGTGATTTTGAGTATCTGTCTTTGTTTCTCAAATCAATTCTATTCTATCTCCTTTCAAGATTCAGAAATTCGATTTCAAAGTCCAATTTGACTTTGAAATTTCAAAATCAAATTTTCTTATTCAAACTTCAAATTCAATTCAAAAATTCAAACTTCAATTTAACTTTGAAGTTTCATCCTCTGATTCAAAATCAAGTTTTATCTTTTCATCTTCAAAATTCAAAATCAAAATTTGAGATTGATTCTGAATCTCAAAAACTTGACCTTTTTTTTAAATTTTAAATTCGATCTGGGTTTTTCAAAACCAAAATCCATCTTCGAAAAGTCCCATTTGGACTTTCAAAATCCAAATCCAAAGTTAGAACCCAATCCATTTTAGGATCCAGAATCTAGAATCCAGTTCCACTTTGGATCTCAGACTTCAGATCCTAAATCCATTTTAAGATCTAAAATCCATCTTAGGGTCCAGAATCCAATTCCATCTTGGATCTCAGACTTCAGATCCAATTTCTTTTCAGGATCCAGAATCAAACTTCCACTTTGGATCTCTGGCTTCAGATCCAAATCCATTTTAGGATCCAGAACCCAATTCCACTTTGGATCTCAGGTTTCAGATCCAAATTTCATTTAGGATCCAGTATTCAGTTCCATCTTGGATCTCAGATTTTAGATCCAAGTTCCATTCCAATTTTTGGATCAAATTTCATCTTGGATCTCAGATTTCAGATTCAAATTCCATCTTAGGATTTAGACTGTGGATTCAGATTCTATTCCAATTATAGATTTCAAATCCAAATGTATCTTGATTTCAAATCCAATTCCATTTTCAGATCACATCTAGACTTATTGAATCCATTTCTATTTTTAAATACCATTTGGATCGCTCAAAGTCCAAATTCCATCCTGATTTCAAACTTCAAAAATATGAAATTCAATCCCATTTCAAGTATTCATCCCCACTCCTAAATCCAAGCTTAAAATTCAAATTCAAAGTCCATTTCTGACTTTGAAGCTTCATTTCCTTTTACCTCAGCTTCAAATCATTCTTTCTCAAAATCAAGATTTATTCTTCCAACTCTGATTATTTCAAAGACTTAGAACTTCATATATCTTGTCTGATCTATTTCAAGTTCTAAGTTAGATTCAACCATTCAGAAATCATTTCTTTACTCCATTATCAAATTCATCTAAAAAATACTTGGAGACTTCTAAATCATTTTAAAAAAGAAGCATACATCTTTTCATTGCACAAGCATGATTCTTTGTGCATTTAGACTTAGAATAAATTCTTAAATAAAATTTAGGCAAAGCAAAAAGGCATAGATTCGATCCTTGGTTCGATTACCTCTGGTAAAGGTGCCAGGAACGATCGAACCTTGTACCGACGAGCGGATCCCGTCTCCCAAAATTTTCCGCAATATATTTCAAAACGAAGGCGAGTAATTTTCTAAATATTTTCAAATCAAGGTCAAGTGAGACCCCGCAAAAGAGTTCCTCTCTTCTCTTCTCTTCTCTCTTTCTTTCTGTCTTTTATTTTCTCCCTTCAAAAAGGAGGAAATAAAGGTTGGAAAGAGAAAGAGAAGGAAGAGAGAGAAACCACAAGAGAGGAAAAATTTTGCGATGATCACAATACACTTCATGTGTACAAGATAGAGAGTTAATCATTTTTCTCCTACATAGGAGAGGTAGGTTTTCTCCCCCGTTGTCATTGACAAAAAGGAGGGATCAGAGTATTAATATTACAGACCAACAAAAGGTTATTCGGAATTTGACGGTGAATGCAGATGCTTGAGGATGAGATCTTGTCCTAACTTCAACGATTGAAACGCCTCTATCAATGAAGCTTGATTCTGCATAAGAAGGTCTTGTGTAGTCTGGACATCCACTAGAACAGAGAACATGTCAGAATGTGATGTATTCTCAGATTCTAGGTCATCAAATTCTTCGTCTGCATCTGGTTGTTGAGAAGAACATCCTTGAAAAAAGTTGGCATTGAATACTAGAGTAGAGAAAGATGTTGCTTCGTTGTGAAGGGGTACATTGAATTATAAAAGAATTAAGGTGATGAAATAACCAAAAGGAAGTAGACAAAATCTTCTAAAATTGGTCATGTTGTCAAGAATATTAGACAACCAATTTATGGGAAGAGAGCAAAATATCACATATAATAAGAGAGAGATCTCTTTGGCCACAAATCCTTTTGAGTTGGACTTTGAAAAGATGTTCTGAAACAAGATGTGGGAGAGAAGCTTTGTATGTACTTTGAGATTGTTGGAATGCCATGATAATTCAGTTGATTTAGGAGAGTTTAGGATGTTGTGAAACAAAGACCATTCAAGTGGTACTATGTTGGACAATTCAGTACCATAGGATGGGATGTTGAGGATGATACCTAGTGTATGAGCATTGAAGGAAAGGAGATGGCAACCAAGGTTGTTAAATGCGATGAGGCGAAGCGAGGCATTGAGCCTGCGCTTCGCCTCTGAGGCGTACGCCTCAGGTACTGAGGTGTACGCCTCTCACAACTGGAATGGAAGTGAAGCGGTGGGAGGGGAGGCAGTAAGAGAAGGACCACCCGCCCAGCTGGTACGAAAGCGAGGGATATGCCGGTCGTCCGGTGGTCGGAGAAGACTGAGCAGCAGCTGCAACACAGCAACTCGGGTGGTCGGTGGTCACAACTGGTCGGAGGTTGATGAGGGGCGCATCACAGCAACGCCTCAGTACCTTGAGCGTGTGCCTCACCTCTGAGGCGTACGCTTCAGGTACTGAGGCGTACGCCTCTCACAACACTGATGGCAACATACCATAGTGGTAAGGGTCTGATGATCATTATCGATAAACATATTGGTGTAAAAGAGTTTGATTAGTTCAGGATAATAGATGACATAATTTGACGAGCCAAGAATGTAGGTGAAATCGTGTAGAGAGGTTTCAAGATCAAAGGAGGAAAAATCTTCAAAGGAAATCAACCTACCGGGTTGAATTTGGAGAGAACTTACATAGTTGTAATGTTATATAAGATCCAGATATCGCAGTTCAAAAGAATCAATCATATCAAAATCATTGAGGTAGGATTTTGATGAGGAGGCCATTTGAGAATGTAGGGGTTTGAAGATAGAGATCATGAAACTGAAAGAATGTAAGAGTTTTTCTTGGTTGATAAAGAGCGTATGTAATGTTATTGAGAATATTTTCTTAAATAGAGGATGTGGAGTAATTTCGTACTATGTAGAGTTGTAGTTTTCAATTAAAGAATGGCAATTCGTGAATGTGTGATCATGTCAAAAGTTTGGACGAGAGTGTATAAGAAAAATAAGAGAATAGTGAGATAAAGGTTAGGTGATCCATAGTTTTGAAACAAGATGTCAAGAGGAATTATTTCTCATGTGTGAGTGAGAAAGAAAAGGACATAAGTCAAGAATGATCGATTAGAGTGTAGAAAAGACACAAAGTAGTTTTTAGTAGTGACATAAAAACACATACGACAAGTTAGAGAGAGAATCCACCATGGATTTAATAGGCTAGTCATAGGGTAATTCAATGTTTTTGAGATGACAAAAAGGATGTATTGAATTTTTCATAATGAGATGAAATATGTGACACAAAGTTAAATTCTAGTAGAGAAGAAGATTCATATCTCGTGTGATAGAGATATTGACATAAAGATAAGTCATGTCATCATGTCATGTTACATATGAGACATAAAGAAGGATTCAATTTTGGGCGTAAAAGAAGATGTTTAAAATACAAGACATGGGTCAATATATTTGATTTGAGGCAACATAAAGAAGATAGGCTAAATTCACGTGAGAGATGTCTTGAGAAGAAGACAAAAGTGATTAAAGAGTGACATGAGATGAATGACATAAAGAAATGTCATGATTAACTTATTTTAATGTTGATAGCCCTTATAGATAGGCGTGAAAGAAGATTGGATATGGGGTAATTATGTGATGTGTACTTGAAAGAGATGAATGAGATAAAGAGTTTGTCATGATTAAAGTGATTTATTATTTATAGCTTATATGAGTATACGTGAATTAGAAAGAGACATATTGTACTTGACATACATTATGTTATTGAATAGTGTGGAGAGAAGGAGATAGAAAAATGGCGTGTAAAAATAATGAGACATAAAGTAGAACAAATCAAAAATAGTATTTTGAGAGAAGATACAAAAAAAATGACAAGGAAAGTAAAAAGATAAAGTAAACTTTAGTAAATAGTTTGAAAATCTGTAATATGCATGAATAATAAACTATACTATAGTACAAACTAGTGATGTGTAAAAATGTCATAAGATATTACAAAGTTTTATCTGTGTAAAAATACAATTAAGTGTGATAAGTTAATTATATGTCACTTAGTTTACAAATTCTTAATTCTCTTCTAATACGTATAAAGTCTTTATGTTTTAAAGGTTTAGTAAAAATGTCAACTAATTGTTAATTAGTGGGTATAAATTCAAGTTTAATTATGTTGTTTAAAACTTGTTCTCTTAAAAAGTGGCGTCGAATTTGTATGTGCTTTGTACGTGAGTGAAGAATGGGGTTTTTAGATAGATTAATTGCATTAGTATTATCACATAAAATAGTTGATTTTTCAAATGTTAAACCAAAATTATTTAGGGTTTGTTTCATCCAAATAACTTGTGTACATGCTAGGCTTGCAGCAATATATTCAGCTTCAATAGTTGATAATGATACACAATTTTGTTTCTTACTGAACCATGACACCAGTGAGTGTCCTAGCATATGACATGTTCCACTTATGCTTTTTCTATCGGATTTACTACCAGCAAAATCAACATCACTGTAAGGGATTAAATCAAATATAGATGATTTTGAATAAAATAACCCAAAATCAACAGTTCTTTTTAGATATCTCATTATTCTTTTTACAACTTTAAGATGTGATTCTTTTGGATTTGATTGAAATCTAGCACACAAGCAAACACTGAACATAATATCTGGACGACTAGTAGTTAGATATAGTAGAGATCCTATCACACCTCTGAATAATTTTGTATCAATAGTCTTACCATCTTCATCTTTGTCCAATGCAGTGGTGTACTCATATGTGTATTCTTTGAAGCAGTTAAGATCATGTTGAACCTCTTTAAAAGTTCATGTGCATATTTTGACTGATTGATGAACACTCCATCCTTAGTTTGCTTAATATGCAACCCAAGAAAGTAGGTGAGTTATCCCATCATACTCATCTCAAATTCTTTCTGCATAGACTTAGAAAAATCTTGACAAAGACCGTTATTGGTAGATCCAAAGATGATATCGTCCACATATATTTGAACGCTTAAGGTATGAGCAACCACTATTTTTACAAATAAAGTTGAGTCTGCATTGCCCATATAAAATTCAGTTTTTAATAGAAAAGTTTTAAGTCTATCGTACTAAGCACGAGGTGCTTGTTTTAATCCGTATAAAGTACATTTTAGTTTGAAAACATGATCAGAAAATTGTTCATTTTTAAAACCTGGCGGTCATTTTACATATACTTATTCATTTATAAAACTATTTAGAAAAGCACTTTTAACATCCATTTGATATAATTTAAAATCTATAAAACTTGCATAAGCCAAAAACATTCTAATGAATTCAAGTCTAGCAACAAGAGCAAATGTTTCATCAAAGTCAATACCTTCCTCTTGATTGTATCCTTGAGCCACTAGCCTTGCTTTGTTCCTTATAACATTACTCGCTTCATCCAGCTTGTTTCTGAAGATTCATCTTGTCCCAATGATTTGATGATATTTTGGTTTTGGTACAAGATCCCACACATCATTTCTTTGGAAATGGTTAAGTTCTTCAGTCATTGCCAACATCCAGAACTCATCTATGATTGCTTCATCAATCTTTTTAGGTTCAAGTTGAAAAATAAAAACCATATTTGCAATACGTTCCAACTGAGCCCTTGTTTGAACCCCCTTGGTTAGGTCTCCTAAAATCTACTTTTGAGGATGATCTCTGATTTCAGCAAAAACTTTTTGATGATCATCATTAGCTTCAACTGCATTATCTATAGGAAAATCTATACTTTCAAGGTCATCATCATTAGTATTATTATGAAAAAATTGACCAATAGATTCATTAAAACTGACAAGCATAAATTCTTCAATAGTATTAGTACTCGTATTGAAAACTCTATATGCTTTACTATGACTTCAATATCCTAGGAATATGCCTTCCAACAGATTTAACATCAAATTTATCAAGGCTATCTTTTGTGTTCAGGATAAAGCCCTTACATCCAAGAACTTTAAAGTAGTCTATTCTTGGAGTTCTGTCATAGAATAATTCATAGGGAGTTTTATTCAACAAAGGCCTAATAAGTACTCTATTTGAAATATAGCATGCAATATTAACAACTTCAGCCCAAAAATATTTAGCAAGATTGTTATGTTGAAGCATAGTTGTGGCAGATTCTTGAAGGGTTCTATTCTTTTTTTCTGCTACACCATTTTGAGGTGCATCTCTAGGAAAGGCAAAGTTATGTGAGATACCATGCAAGTTACAAAAAATTACAAAAATATCATTATCAAATTTTCCTCCTTGGTCACTACGAATTTTAATAATTGTAGAGGATTTTTCATTTTGTAATTTTTTGCATAAAATTTTAAATTCACAAAATGTGTCACTTTTATTTTTCAAAAATATTACCCAAGTGAATCTTGAGTAATCATCAACAATTACAAAAGCATATCTATTATGATTGAGACTAGTTACCCTAGAAGGACCAAAAAGATCCAGGTGAAGAAGCTCTAAAGGTCTTTTACTTGACACATCATTCTTTGATTTGAAAGATGATTTTGACAATTTTCCTAATTGACAAGCATCACAAAAATAGTCTTTTTTAAATGGTATTTTAGGTAACCCACGTACCAAGTTATTTTTATCCAGTTTAGAGATGTATTTAAAGTTAACATGTCCCATTCTCATATGCCATAAATTTTGAGAGTCATTATTTGCTATGAGACAATGTTCAGTAATATTATCTAAGTATAATTCATATACATTATTTTCTCTTAGACCTTTTAAAACAATATTTTCATTTGTGTCCACTATGAGGCATGCATCATGTTTAAAACTGACATTATATCCTATGTCACATTTGACTGATGCTTAAGAGATTGTGTTTTAAACCTTTAACAAAGAGAACGTCTTTAATAAGAGGTTTATCGATATTACCAATATTGCCAATCCCAATTATTAAACCTTTGTTGTTATCTCCAAAGGTGACAGTTCCTCCTTCTTTATAATAAAGAACAACAAAAAGATTTGGATGTCCTATCATATGTTTTGAACATCCACTGTCTAATATCCATCTGTTCTTCTTTTTCAATGCCTGCAACAGATCAAGTGAAATATCTTTTTGGTACCCAATCGGGTCCCTTTTTGTTAGATTTTAGAACCCATATCCATTTTGATTTGGGTTTATCTATAATCTTAGAGGCGTACATGAAATTAAAATTGAAATTCTAATACTCTTGTTTAGGTTCAGCAGAACCTTTGACAAAAGTGGTCTTTTGATTCATGCAAGAAGGTTTACTATAATGAGAGTAATCAATACCATTCTTGTAAAAAAAGACTTTTTGAGAGGATAGGAGTTTGTCCAGGTTCTCTTTTTCTTTGGTAAACTTGAAAACCATTTTCATAAGGTTTTCAGTTTTACTTTTTAATTCTGAAATTTCTACTAGAAGATTTTTATTCTTAGAGCTAGTAGACATGATTTCAGAAGTGAACATGATTTTTTTTTTCAACTTAGAATTTTCAATAATGAGTTTTTCATTTTTCTGAGAAAGTTCTAAATTCTCAGATTTTAAAACTTTGTCTTTGAGACTCATTTTTCTAGATTATTCAAAAAGTTTTTGAAATGCATTTAGAAGTTCTTTAAAAGAGAAGTTAGATATTTCAATTACCCAACTTTCTTCTACCATGAAGCACATATTTGCAGTTTCGGCTTCATCATCACTTGACTCTTCACTGGTGGATGGTTCTGAATCATCCCATTGAGCATGCAAAGCCTTTTTCTTGAAGAATCTTTTCTTTGGTTCCTCGACTTTAGATCTTCTTTTTAGAAGAGGACAATCACATCTTACGTGACCTGGCTTATTGCATTGATAGCACTTGGTGTCTTCTTTAGAATCTTTCTTTTCTTTGTGCTTTTTGGACAACCTGTTCTTTCTCATGAAGCACTGGAATCTTCGAGTAAGTAGCGCAATTTCAGACTCTTTTTCTGAGTTCTCATTCTCAGAAATGGCTGAGAAGGCTAGATTTTTCTTTGGACATTGTTCTTCTTCTCTTCTTTCCTTTATATTGACATCATAGGCCATAAGATTGCCTATTAAGTTGTCCAGAGTAAGCTTAAAAAGATCTTGGGCTTCTTCATTAGTTGTGGTCTTTTTCTCCCAGTCAGTTGTGAGAGATCTCAAGATTTTTTTCACCTTATTAATCTGAGAATAAGTTTCGCCAAGAGATTTAAGATCATTGGTGATATTGGTGAATCTGGTAAACATCTCTGTGATGGATTCATCTTTATTCATTTTGAATAGCTCGTATTTCTGAACTAGAGATGAGATCTTTGCTTCTTTTACTCTGTTAGTTCCTTCATGGATAACCTCCAGATAATGCCATATATCATAAGCAGATTCACAGACTGATATTCTGTTAAACTCATTTTGATCGATGACGCAATATAATGCATTCATAGCTTTTGCATTTAGGTTTGCCATCTTCTTTTCTTCATCAAACCATGAAGCATAGTCTGAAGTTGGAGATGTGTATGGACATTCTACAATCTTCCATACAACAAAATCTATAGATTTGAGAAATATGGCCATTTTGCACTTTCAATATTCATAGTTTGTGCCATTGAAAAAAGGAGGACGAGAGGAGTGTCGACCTTCGATGCCATAAGCATAAGATGTTGATGCCATTTTTGTGCTGAAAGACTTGTTATGTCAAAACCTGCTTTGATACCAAATGAAATTCCACTAGAGGGGGGGGGGTGAATAGTGTAATTCGTTGCAGATTGATAATATAAAAAATAAGACAATTAGGCACAACACAATAAATACAGGATTTATACTGGTTCGACCGAGTTATTGACCTATATCCAGTCCCTAAGTAAATCATTTGAGCCTTTCACTATATAGTCTATGTTACAGAATAAATAGTACAACACCCTCTTCCTCAGAGGTCTACTTCTCTCAACAGAGAAGGAATACTGCGGAAAACAAAAATTTACAATACTTTCCTATAAACCTTCAGAATGATATGCAGGATATGAATGCATGTTTGAAGATTCTCTCAAAATTTTTTCTCTTTTGAAAATAGGCAGAATAATCTTTGAGGAGAACAAAATGTTCTTTTTCTCTTTTTCTTCAGACATACACTTGATTCTTTTGTCAGAGAGCTTTTCTAGTCTTTTTCTCTTTCTTTTTCTAAGCTCTTTTTTAGTGTGTCGAGTAAGAATATTTCTCTTTCAAAGCTCATATGTGTATGTTTGAAATATAATTTTATCTGTATATATAGATATTAAAAAAAAGTCATTATTGTTTTTTTGAAATGCTTTGAAATAATTATCCTTTTGTGATGTGAGATGCCAGGTCATCTCAAAAACAACTTTTATGAGAAAAAGGTGTGAAATAATGTGTGTACTATATATTGTTTTTTTCAAAAATCGTCATTCCATAAATTAAATAATTGTTAAGTAATAAATATTTGGTGTATTTAAATAATGATAGTTTCTTCAAGTCCACATTTCTAAATTAAATGTTTTGAGGTACAATATATGTTGGTGTATTTATAAATGAGATTTAATTTATAATGTGTCTTTCTTCAAATAAATGTTCTGTAGTACATTAACTGTTTAAGTATATTTATATTACAAATCATCACTTTATTGTTTACATACATGAAAATACAATAAATGCTTTGTGTAGTACTTATTTTACAAAAGGTCTTTTCTTGAGTAAATACTTTAAAGTACCATAAATGCTTGAGTGAAGAAAGATGTCTTCAAATATAAGTTATCACTTCTTGAGTGAGTGTTTTTGAAATTGTATTTAATACTTTAAATAAAATAAATACACATGGTCATTTCTTAAATAAATGCTTGTTTATTATGAACCAATATATCTTTTCACAATTTGTCTTTTCTTACATAAATGCTTTTGAAATCATGAGCTTTTATATCTTGTCAAATTGTCTTTTTCATAAATGCTTGTAGGAAGTACAATGATTAGTTTCAAAAAAGTGTTTTTGAAATACAATAATATGCATAACGTTCTTTTTTATGAAAGCTTGTTTTTTTTGTATATGAATAGCATATATGATTTTAAAGCACATTGTCTAATATGAAATATGCATGCTTCTAAAGGTTCTGTTACATATGACTCTAAAGAAGAAAAAAAGACATCTTGAAGTAGCCGATCATCTTGGATAGTCTTTAATGCATCTCTTTGGCTCATCAAGCTTTTTCTTCAATCCATGAGTATGATTGCATCAGGATATTGTACTTGAACATAAAGCCTTCACTATCTTCAAGTGAAAGATCCTTGCATCAAATACACGTTAGATTTATAGCACATCATATGCAGTCATAATATAACATATTCAGTTTCATATATGAAAGCGTATCATATTTACCATGTATCTTCAAAACATAGTTTCTCAATAGTTTTACATAAATTTTTTCATTTATAAATCCATTTAGAAAAACACTTTTGGCATCCATTTGATATAATTTAAAATCCATATAGCTAGCATAAGCTAAAAACATACGAACGAATTCAAGTCTAGCAGCAGGAGCAAATGTTTCATCAAAGTCGATACCTTCCTCCTGGTTGTATCCTTGAGCCCTGAGTCTTGCTTTATTCTTAATTACATTACCTGACTCATCCATTTTATTTCTGAAAATCCATCTTGTCCTAATGATTGAATGATCTTTTGGTTTAGGAACAAGATCCTAAACATCATTTCTTTGGAACTGATTTAGTTATTCAGTCATTGCAGGCAACCAGAATTCATCCAAAATGGCTTCATCAATCTTTTTAGGCTCTAATTGTGAAATGAATGTCATGTTTGCAATTCATTCCAGTTGTGCCCTTGTTTGAACCCCTTTAGATAGGTCTCCCAATATCTACTTTTGAGGATGATCTTTAATTTCAGCAAATGTTCTTTGTTGACCATCTTCATCATGCTTTGCTGCATTATCTATAGGAAAATCTGTAAAAATAAAGTCATTATCATTAGTATCATTAAGAACAAAT
The DNA here is from genome assembly GCF_984573655.1 of Nuphar pumila. Lineage (NCBI taxonomy): Eukaryota > Viridiplantae > Streptophyta > Magnoliopsida > Nymphaeales > Nymphaeaceae > Nuphar > Nuphar pumila. The sequence goes on along the minus strand of NC_143250.1, from coordinate 53,662,811 downwards.
TTGCAAATAGATTCATCAAAGCTAACAAGCAGGGATTCTTCAATGGAGTTAGTACTTTTATTAAAAATTCTATATGCTTTACTATGACTTGAATATCCTAAGAATATGCCTTCAACAGATTTAACATCAAATTTATCAAGACAATCATTAGTATTCAAGATAAAGCATTTACACCCAAAAACTTTAAAATAGTCTATTCTTGGAGTTTTGTCATAAAATATTTCATAAGGAGTTTTATTTAATAAATTCCTAATGAGAACTCTATTTAAGATATAGCATGCAATATTTACAGCTTCAACCCAAAAGTATTTGGCATGATTATTATGTTGAAGCATTGTTCTGGCAGATTCTTGTAAAGTTCTATTCTTTTTTTCTACTACATCATTTTGAGGTGCAACCCTAAGAAAGGAAAAGTTATGAGAAATGCCATGTAAGTTACAGAAATTAATAAAAAGTTCATTATCAAATTCTCTTCCATGGTCACTTCGAATTTTGACAATTGTAGAGGATTTTTCATTTTGTAATTTTTTTGCATAAAATCTTAAATTCATAAAACATCACTTTTATTTTTCAAAAATATTACCCAAGTGAATCTTGAGTAATCATCAACAATGACAAAAGCATATCTACTATGATTAAGACTAGCTACCCTAGAAAGACCAAAAAGATCCAGATGTAGAAGTTCTAAAGGTCTTTTACTTGAAACCATATTTTTTGATTTAAAAGATGATTTTGACAACTTTCCTAACTGACATGCATCACAAAAACAATCCTTTTTAAAAGATATTTTAGGCAACCCACGAACCAAATTATTTTTGACAAGTTTCGAGATATATTTAAAGTTGATATGTCCCATCCTCATATGCCACATATTTTGAGTCATTATTGGAAATGAGACAATGTTCAAAAATACTATCTATATATAGTTCATAAACAACATTTCTTCTTATCTCTTTTAAAATAATATTTTTGTTTGAGTCAAATATAAGACATGCATCGTGTTTAGAACTGACATTATATCCTATGTCACACATTTAACTGATGCTTAGAAGATTATGCTTTAAACCTTTCATAAGAAGAACGTCTTTAATAAGTGGATGATCGATATTACCGATGTTACTAATACTGATTATTAATCCTTTATTGTTATCTCCAAAGGTGACGGTTCCTCCTTCTTTGTACTGAAGAACAACAAATAGATTTGAATTTCCCGTCATATGCTTTAAACATCCACCATCTAGTATCCACCTGTTCTTCTTTTTGAGAGCCTACAACAAATCAAGTAAATGACTTTTTTGGTACCCAATCAGGTCCTTTTTTGTTAGATTTAGGAGCCCAGATCCATTTAGATTTGACTTTCTTTTTACTCAGGAAAAAATACATAGTATTTGTCTTATAAGAATGATAACTCTGTTTAGAATTGAAAGAACTTTTAACAAAAGTAGTTTTCTGATTAGTACAAGATGATTTATTGAAATGAGAGTAACTAATGCCATTCTTGTAAAAGAAGACTCTTTGAGAAGCTAGAAGTTTATCTAGATTCTCTTTTCTGTTGGTAAAATTTAAAATCGTTTTCATCAGGTTTTCAGTTTTACTTCTTAACTCTGAAATTTCTATTTGAAGACTTTTAGTCTTTGCACTCGTAGAATTAATTTCAGAAGCTAGCCTTAGATTTTTCTGTTTTAGATCAGAATTTTCAACAGTAAGTTTTTCATTTTTCTGAGAAAGATCTAAGTTTTTATATTTTAAAACTTTATTTTTAAGAGTCATTTTTCGAGATTCTTTAAATAGTTCCTGAAAAGCATCTAGAAGTTCATCAAAAGAAAAGTTAGATTTTTAACTTACATGACTTTCTTCTATCATGAAGCACATGTTTGTTGTTTCTGCTTCATCATCACTTGAATCTTCACTTGAGGATGGCTCTGAGTCATCCCATAGAGCATGGAGAGCTTCCTTCTTGAAGTATTTTTTCTTTGGGTCTTCCTCTTTGGATCTCTTTTTTAGAAGAGGACAGTTACATTTTATATGACCTGGCTTTTTGCATTGATAGTAGATGATTTCTTCTTTAGGATTCTGCTTTTTCATATGCTTTTTGAACAACCTGTCCTTTTTCATAAATTGCTGAAATCTTTGAGTTAGAAGAGCTATTTCAGAATCATTTTCTGAATCATCTTCTTTAAGAGGAGCTGAGAAGGCAAGAGTTTTCTTTGAAGGTTGTTCTTCTTCCCTTCTTTCTTTCATGTGGACTTCATAGGCCATTAGATTGCCTATGAGATCATCCAAGGTTAATTTTGATAGATCTTGGGCTTCTTCAATAGTTGTGGTCTTCTTCTCTCAATCAAATGTGAGAGATCTCAGAACCTTTTTCAACCTATCAGTCTAAGAATATGTTTCTTCTAGAGATTTAAGATCATTGGTGACATTGGTGAATCTAGTGAACATCTCTGAAATGGATTCATCTTTATTCATTTTGAATACTTCATATTTTTAAACTAAGGCTGAGATCTTTGCTTCTTTTACTCTATTAGTTCCTTCGTGGATGACTTCTAGAGAATACCATATATCATATGTAGAATCACAGACAGATATTCTGTTAAACTCATTTTGATTAATGGCACAATATAATGCATTTATAGGTTTTGTATTTAAATTTGCCATATTCTTTTCTTCATCAGACCATGAAGTGTATCGGATGCTGGAGATGTATATGAACATTCTACAATCTCCCATACTGCAAAGTCTACAGACTTGAGAAATATGGTCATTCTATACTTTCAATATCCATAATTAGTGCCAGTAAAAAAGAGGATGAGATGAGTGTTGACCTTTAATATCATGAACATAGAAAGATGCTACCATTTTGTGCCGGAGGACTTGTTATGTCGGATCCAGCAAAATCTGCTCTGATACCAAATGAGATTCCACTAGAGGGGGGGGGGGAATAGTGGATTTGATTGCAGATCGGGAATTAAAAAATAATTACATCAACCCACAAAAAACACATGATTTATACTAGTTTGGTCAATCCCCTAACCTACGTCCAGTCCTCACATCTTACCACTTGAGTATTTCACTATTTCCTCCTTGTCAAACCCAACAAGGATAAATATTACAACACCCTCTTACAAACAACCCTGTAGAGGTCTTCTTCTCAATCCCAAGAAGGATCAATAGTAGAACACCCTCAAACAAACAATCCTGTAGAGGTCTTCTTCTCAATTCCGAGAAGGATCAATGCTGAAAAACTGAAAGATTACACACTTTTTCTATATAACCTTCAAAACAATATACAACAGATGAATGCACTATTAGAATATCTCAAGTTTTGAAGATTCACTCAGAATGTTCTCTTTTCAAAAGTAGAAAGAATAACCACTTAAGAGAACAAATTTTTCTTTTTGATTTTTCTCAATACAAGTTCTTGTTTTTGTCAATAAGCTCTCTGTCTTTTGACACCTTTTTGTTTGTATATATAGGTTTACAAAAAGACATGTCTTTTTGAAATACAATTTCAAATGAGTGTACTTTTTGTTATGAGACACCTTGTCTCTTCAAGACATCCTTTCTTTTATGAAAAAGTTGTGTACTTTAGGCTATGATAATTTGTGTACCATTTTATTTTTTCATAAGTCATCATTACTTGAATAAATATTTTGTTTGAACAATAAATGTTTGTGTATTATAAAAATAATGCTTTTACTACAAATCATCATTTCTCAATTAAATGATTTGAAGTACAATAAATGTTTGAGTATTTAAAATAATGATTATTTTATAAATCATTATTTCTTGAATAAATACTTTAAAGTACAATTAATGCGTGAGTATTTAAAATAATGATTATTTTATAAATCATCATTTCTTGAATAAATGCTTTGAAGTATAATTAATGCTTGAGTATTTAAAATAATAATTATTTTACAAATCATCATTTCTTGAATAGATGCTTTGAAGTACAATTAATGCTTGAGTATTAAAAATAATGATGATTTTATAAATCATCATTTCTTGAATAAATGCTCTTATATCTTGAATTATTATATCTTTTCAATAGTTGTCTGTTACATAAATGCTTTTGGAATCATGAGTCATTATATCTTATCAAAAGTTGTCTTTTTCATAAATGTTTGTAGGAAGTACAATGGTTATTCTACAAGGTTTGATTGAACCTTTTTTAAAATAGTTCAAAAACATACGCAACGACTATATTAAAAAATTGTCTTTTTGAATTGATGTGACTCATACGTTAAAGTGTGATTTTTGAAATATATATAGAAATATGAATTATGCATGCTTTTTGAAGGTTCTGTTACATATGACTCTATGAAGAAAAAAATAACATTGTTGAAGTGCCCAATTATCTCCATCTTGAAGAGAGACTTTATGAAGATTGAGCCAATCAAGCTTTCCTTTAAATATCCGAGTATGATTGCTTCAAATGTTGCACGTGATCACATAGTCTTCACTATTCTTTAGTTAAAGAACCTTGCATCAAATACATGTTAGATACATAGCAAATCATATCATTTCAAGTCATAATATAACATTCCACATATCATCATGTTAAGCATAAGCATATCATATTATCTCATATCACATATTCATCATCAAAATAGTGTTTCTCAACATTCTCCCCTTTTTCGATGATGATAATATAAGCTCCCCCTATCAATATGCCATTCACATCACGATCATTAAGATAATAGCAATATGCATAAGTAAGAAATAATTCATAAAAGGTAAAAAAAAAATCAGAGAAAGATTCAGAATGTGTGTGCGCATAAAAACACACATAGAGTTTAAAGTTTGTTGTGTACACATCACATGTGCACATAAGTTTAAATTTTTCTCCTCCTTTGTCATCGACAAAAATAAGATAAGAGTATCATCATAAAAAAATCATTCTGAATGAGACGACGAAGGTAGATGTTGGAGAAGAGCATCTTGACCACCCTTTAAAGATTGAAATGCGGTCAACAGAGATGCTTGATTCTGTATGAGAAGATCCTGCATTGTTTTTACATCCACCAAAATAGAGAGCATATCTGATTGGGATGTCTGTGCAGAATCTACACCATCATAGTCGTCGTCTTCATATTGCTGCTATTGTGAACATACTTGATGAAGGATGGAAGCGTCAAAGACGTTAGTAGAGTAGCATACAACTTCCTCTTGGAGCAACACATTGAAGTATGTAAGAATGGTGGTGATGAAGCAACCAAAAGAGAAGCAACAAAAAACTCAGGAATTTATCATATTATCAAAGATAATGGACGACCAGTTGATAGGAAGTGAACAGAAAATCAGATACAACAAGAGAGATATCTCATTTGGCACAAATCCCTTAGAATTTTGTTTAGAAAAGACATTATGAAACAAGATTTGTGAGAGAAGTCGCACATGCGGTTTAGGATTACTGGTGTGTGTGAACACCCCAAATTTTCAAAATTTCAAGAATTCTCTTTTTGCCCTTGGCCCCTACATTTTGATGCAATTGAGTCAATTCCTAACTAATTCTCGAATTCACTTCCTTGTTGAAGATCCAAAATCTAATTTCATTTTCCGTGTTTGACCCAATCTCGGATCCAGATTTGATATCTGAATCCAATTATGAGTCCGGATCTTCTATTTTTCAATTTTTTTTTCAATTCTTTGTATTGACTCAGGTATTTTGCCCAGATCCAATCTCATTTCATTTTCTCAGTTCGAGATCCAAACTCGATATTTTTCTCAAAATCTCAGATTTAGATCCGTTTTGAAACGCAATTTTTAAAATCAATTTTGCTATTTCACAAAACCCTTCTTTTTGTAAAATCCTCAAGATTTCGAATTTAATATTTTTGTAAGGCTTTTAAAGACCTTATCTAGATCCCATCTTTTAAATCCCTCATATTTTTTAGGTTTGTCTCTCAAAAACATAAAAAGAAAAATTTCAGAAAAGTAGCTTTTACCCTCCCTTTTTGAAAAAAACTTGTAAAAGAGCCCTCTTTTTGATTTTTTTTTGAAAACTCAAGGGACCCCTTTTGAAATGTTTGTAACGGTCTCCCTCGTTATAAACCAATGCAGGGGGGAGACCTTCGATCATCCATTCACCTCTCACATCTCCCTCATCTCGCAACCCTTTTCTCCCTTCCTCTCTTCCACCTTTTCCCTCTTCTTTCCTTCTCCATCTCTCGGCTCCTCTTCTGATTTGGTGGAAGAATTCGATTCACTCCAATACACAAAGGAAGCACCACCTCTATTGATCCACGGTAAGCAACTCATCACTTCTTCTGATCGATGCCATTTTATTCCTTTCTCCTCACTTCATTCTCTCTAATCTTTATGATTTTGTTTCCCTTTTCTTATTTCACTGTTCACTGAAAGCATATTTTGTATTATCGATATGCCTATAGCAGCATTGATGTTACATATTGCAACAATATCATTGCCTCTGTTTCAGTACTTACTACATTTGAGGCTACAAATGTATTGCATAGTTTACTATCTGCTTTAATTCAACATCACCATGTATTGCATTGCTTTTATTTTCTTTCTGTTTCTTTGTTTAATTTCTGTTATATTGCGTGAATGTATTTGTTCATCATGCCCCCTGTTTGATTTACTCATGGTGCATATCAGCATCTATATTTCCCTGCATCTGTACCTCCCATCACGGCATTCCCAATTTCCACTACCCTCGGGGCAGCATCTCCTTCGTCACAGCACGACCTGCGATGACCCTACAATCCCTGTTCATCACCCGTGCCTCACCGTGTCATTTTTCTTGTGATTTGTGGGACTTCCTCATTTTCATTCAGCACCATACTTTCCTGCTAAAATTTTGTGCATCTCTGTGTCTTTGCTTTAAACTGTTTTCATTCTCCCATCATGCGTCTCATCTCACTGCACATATCATCCATTCATGGCATTTCATTATCTTCATCACCACTTCGATTTGTTTGCTGAGTATGGTGTCGATCACGCCTTCATTGCATTTAGATCTGCATTGATGCATAGGGCATACAATGTCATCTGTTCCTCACCCTTTTAGTTTCATTATCTGATTTAGTTTTTATTTCATTTCATTTTTTTTAGTTCCAATTTTACTTCATAGCATGCGTTGTTCATTATTTGTGAATCCTGTGCATTCTGAGTCACTGCATTTCGTTGGTTGATCTTCATCTTACAATCTATTTCATATATGGTCTGCATTTGCCAGTATCACCTATCATTTCATTTTGTTCACTTTCTCAGTATTGGATTCTCTTTTCTTTTATTCAATGTTATCCCAACATTCCTGATTCACATATCTGATGAAAGTTGTGATGAATCTCCTTTCAGTAGTATGCATTCATTCCCATACTTTATTGATATCTCTGCATGTATATATCATTTTGTTGCATTTTCACCAACACATTGCTTGCATATCATCCAGCACTTGCGGTCATCCCCTGCACTTTATTACACTTCTTATACCCTACTACATTTCATTCTACCTTCAACATATGCCTTGTGCTTGCATAAACACAGACCTTCGTCCATTACACATCCTACTATATATGCCTCACCTGTCAGTCTAACTGTTGTTACCAATAGTCTAATGCCATGTCCTCAGCCTGGTCTTTCCCCAATGACCGGATCCCATGTTTTATGTTTGTCAACCGATACTTCATCTTGCTGTTACATGACGTATGAAGCTTTTCAACTTTTGACCCCACTTCTCAATTGAGACTGCTCCATTTTGGCAGTCTAGTTGAAGGGTCTGTTGGATTCCCTATGAATCCCTACTCTTTAAAAGATGAAGTTATTGGTGACTTTCATTCACATTCACATGTTTCTCCTCCTGTCCAAGCTGACGTTGCACAAACAAAGAAAGAAGATTTGCAGAAGGTTTATATATCAGCCAAAAGTTCCAGCAACAACTTGAAATGCTTGTAGTTCAAGACCCTTCACAATACTTTGTTCCCTGTGTTGTACTTCACGATATCAATGTGTGCATCCATCTCATTCCTGACACACCACCCGCAACACAACATTACCTTCACTTCCACTTTCATATCCTCTTGCATTTGCTGTTGCTCATTATTTAGCATGTTTTTGCTTTTTGTTACATCATATCTCTCACTTGCATCCTGTTTCTTACATTTTATTGACTATAATTATGTGTATTTGAATTTAGTGTTAGGATTGTTACATGCTACAATTTCATTTTTACCTGTATTTCATTTCCACATTGACCTCCATCGTGTTTGGTTGCTCATTGCATGATATCCCCTCAAATAGCATTTTCTGCATCACCTGTATATCATTTTCCCACACATCCATCATGTCACTTCTGTCATGCCCCATCAAACTGCAATAGGGGGAGACCACTTAACATTGCCAGATCATGGGGAGGGCATTGGTTTGAATCTTTGCTAGCATCTAACTTTGAAATGATTCCCCCAATCTTTTGTTCTCTCAAAGTATCTGGCTTTGCCTCTTTTCACACACATAATGAATATTGTGAGAAAATGGGGGATTCAACCTGCTGGAGCTTCATCTGATGATATTGATCTTTGTGCTGCACAGAGCCTGTAGTGTCATTATTGAAGGATATGCTTATAGGGTGCTCTCTACCTCCGCTCAACTAGTAACATCACATTCATTACACATCGTTTGCTATTGCTGAAAGCAATACATTAATCTGTTGTGTTGTGTTCGAATGACTGTTTGCTGCATGTTATTAGAAACCCACAAATAACATTGGTCTACAACATGTACAGATCCTTCATTGAGAATGGACTATAGCGCTTTGTTCTCTTCTGTTCAAGATGTTGCTAAGTGCTTCAATGTGCAACTGAAGAATCAACTGACCACATGGACTATTAGAGCAGTTATTGCAAATGATATATATACAGATGACAGTTCCATGTTCCTTAGAAACGTTTGAGATTTAAAACAACTGTGGATGCCTCTGAAACTCAAATTATTGAAGCAATGCAAAAGATAACTGCACATATAAAAAAACCTACCAAGTTTTCTAAAGCATCAAAGCTTGCATTACAACTGATTCAGGCTGGCAATGTGAAGCCTGGGATTGTAGATCAACTTTTTAGTATATTAGAAGATGCAATGTCTACACCTACAACACACCACTTAAGATTTTCACAGTATATTGTTGTGCACTTCCACAACACATCACTTGATATTTTTATATCATATCACTCGATATTCTCACCATATGTCATTTGAGTTCTCATAGCATATCACTCGATTTCTCACATCATGCCACTTGATATATCCACAACACATTATTTGATGTTTTCACAAGCACATTGTTTAATATTTTCACAAGTACATTGCTGGACATTCATGCAACACATTACTTGATATTCTCACAAGTATGTTGTTGGATATTTTCACAGTACATCATTTGATGTTTTCACTATATATCGTTGGATATTTTCACAACATATTACTTGGTATTTTCACTATATATTATTGTGTATTTTCACAACATCCTCACTTCAATATATGCATCTGTATATGTCTTTACTTAGGCAAATACATATGCATTTCTCTCATGAGCATAAGCACTGCATATACATCCTCTTAGGCATTTTTCATAAAGCATGTGCACTGCCCTTAGGCCGTCTCATATGCATTCTCTTGTTAGCATAAACACTCTATTTATATATATTGCATAAGCATTCTACTTAGGTAAATTCATGTGCATTCTCTCATTAGCATAAACACTCTATTTGGGTGTATTACATAAGTACTCCACTTAGGTAATTCCATATTCATTTCTTCATATGCATAGACATTGCATTTAGGTAATTCCATATGCATTTCTCCATTTGCATAGGCATTGCACTTAGTCAATTCCACATGTATTTCTTCATTTGCATAGGTAGATGCATATACATTTCTCATTTAGCATAAGCATCACACTTAGATAAATGCATATGCATTTCTCATTTAGCATAAGCATTGCACTTAGGAAAATGCATATGCATTTCATTCATGCATTAGGCATTGCATCTTCATTAACTTGTGCATTTCCATTATAGCTTAGGCATAACCATATGCATATTAGCTTTAACATGGTATTTTCGATTTCTTTTCTATATTCTGCATTTCTCTTGCCTTGTGTTATCTTATATTTGCAGGGGAGCTTGGAAGATCATGATTTTCTTTACTAGAATAGAAAGTTTTAATATTTCAATATTCAATTTCAATTGTAATAATTTCATATTAATGAGATTTTTTAATTTTCTATTTAGACTAGAATGTATGAGCATATAGTTGTATTTTAAATTCTTATAATTGCTTGTGGCATTTTCTTTTCTTTTATTTTTTCAAAAAAGCACTGTGGGATAACACGAATGACACATGCACCATTCTAATAAGAGGTAATTAACCCTAAGTAAATGATTCACATTTATGGCCATAGTCAAAATGTGAACAATATTTAGAATTTTTATCTTTTATGAAATAAAATTTGACCTACACTTTAGGTCCTTTATGAAAATATTTGAGAAAATCAATTTTATGAGATGGAATTTGGAAAATACATCAAAAGGATGGACGTGTGACCCTGTGAAATATTTTCATGATGTAATATAAACTTAGATGATGCATGAATATGATTTTGAGAAAAGATTTTTGAAGATTTTTGAGAAAATTGTTAGAAAAGGAATTTTTGTGCCTTATAGAATTTTCATGAATCAAATTATCTACATATCCCTGACTATGGCCACAGATATGGATTGAATATAACCCACTTGATTATTAAAGGATAAAAACATTTATAAAAGATTGAAATATTTTCTGGTTTTTGAAAATAGCCTAAGGGTGTAGGCTGATTGTGGCTCAAATCCATGAACTAGGAGACGCCCATGGTGGAATCCATGGTAAAACATAAAAAAATTAATAAAGCATGAGAGATAATGTCAATTTTTTACCTTGGATGGATACAACTGCTAAGGAGGAAGAAGAGGGTGCTAGGAGGAGAGAGAAGCACCAAGAAAATAAGAGAGAGAGAAATAAGGGTTGACCCCCCTATGGGCCTCTATTTATAGAAATTTTAAAGTCCTAATTAGGAAGAATTCTAATTATTTTAGAACTCTCAAAAGATAGGTCAAATGGGAGGGGGGGGGGGGATTTTTATGGGAGATTACTATGCTACCCTTAGCCCTAACTACTTAATATGAGTCCTAATAAAACTCTAAAAGGTCCAAATGTGATACCACTTAATGTGGGCGCACATTGGATTTTAAAACTCTAATTTAAAACTTTTAAAAACTAATGGTTAAAAACCTAAATAAAATGGATTTTCAAAGTTGGTTTTGACTCTTCTAAACCCCTAACTTAACTAGGACACTGACTAACCCTAGTCTAACCCTGACTTCTTCAAATATGGTGCCACCCAGAGTGGTCCCCATTTGATTTTTTTCAAAAACAATTTTAAAACTTGAAAATGAGAGATTTCAAAAGGGGCTTGGAACTAAAGTAAGAATTGAAAGTTTTTGAAACCACACAGAATCCTAACTGAGTCAGAACTCCTCTAAATATGGCACCAACTGAGTGAGCCCCACATCAGGGTTTTGAAAAATTTGAAATAAAGAGTGAAAATGGTTTTGAAAAGGAGTAAAAATCAATAAATGAAATTCAAAAGTTTTGAAAGCAGAGTCTTAAGTGAACTGAAACTCTGGACCAGAGTCCCAAACCAATTAGGACTCTGAGATTTAGGTTTTTGAAAGCCAAATAAAGGGATTTTTGAAAGATTTTATCAAAAGTGGTGAAAATATGTTAGAAAATACAATCAGGGTTAGAGTCCTAACTCAACCGAAACTTTGAAATAAAGACCTGAATCAATAGGAACTCTGCAAAATAGACTAATTTTCGAAAAATAAATGGAGAAGATTGAAATGGAAGTAAAAACAAACTTTAGAATAGAATCCTAACTAGATTAGGACTCTGGGACAGAGTCCTGATAAGACTGAAACTCTAGCTTTTGGACATTTTTGAAAAATAGATGAAGGATTTCCCGAAAACCAGTGAAAATGGCAACAAACAATGAAATTAAAACAAAGTTCTGATCCGACTGGGACTTTGGGGACAAAGTCTTAATTTGACCAGGACTCTTAAAATTTTAGATTTTTGAGAAAACAAACGAGAGGATTTTGAAAAACAAATGAAAATAAAGCAGAAATTGAAGTCTGATTCAGAGTCCTGATCTGACTAGGACTCTGAGAAAGAGTTCTAATCTGACTAAAACTCTGAGAATTTTTGGTTTTTTTTAGAAAGCAAATGATGAGATTTTAAAAAGAACTTTTGAAAACAGATGAAGATGAAGTAAGAAAATGAACTTAGGATAGAGTCCTGATTCAACCAGGATTCCGAAAAAGTGTCTTAATCCTACTAAAATTCTATAATTTTGGGCTAAAATGAAAGATTTTGAATATTTTCTCAAAAATAGATAAAAATAGAAGTAAAAGGAAGAGTCCTGATTCGACTGGGACTCCGAAAAAAGAGTCTTGATCCAACTAGGACTCTGAGATTTTGGCCAAAATGAAAAGAATTGGTAAGGAGTACGACTATATCTGGTTTAAAATCAAAATGGAGCTTTGAAAATGTTTAAAAAGATGAATTGACAATCTTGATTCAACTAGGACTCTGAAATTTTAAGAAATTTGACAAATAGAGGAATCCATAAGCGACACCATCTAGATGGGTCTCATCTGAGAATCGAAATCAATTAAAATTGGGTTTAAAAATAAATCCAGATTGTCTTTATGAAGAAAATGTATTTGAAACAAGAAATGTAGAGCCCTGAGAGTTGGCCAAATAGAAAATGTTGATTTAAAACCCACATTTTTGAAATTGATTTTAAAAGAAAAGTTTTAAAACTCGAATCTGGATTAAAGAATTTTGAAAACAGGAGTGCTGAATCTCGATAATGAGATGCAATGATATGCAATGCAATGCAATGAAATGATATGCCAAATGCATGCAGTGATATGCAATTACACATGAAATATAAACCCTGGATAAGGGACTTGAAATTCCGGACCCCTGGCAGAGACAAAGGATTGAGAATTCTCATCTGAAGGCAAAACTTGATGATTTTGAAATTGAACCAAAAGGAGATTGAATTCCAAAATATTCAAATTTGAAGCAAAATTTGGGCCCTAAATAGCTCTGGCTCAGATGTCGATTAACTGGTTTCCTGAAGACTGCAGAGAGTGGGTCCCAGTGGCAGGAGGTAGGTGTTTGTGAATGAGGGTAAAAGTTTGAGGTGTTTATAGTTAACCACAAATTATGGTGGTGATGTTCTTGTGGTCACGATCGACTGTCATATTTGTGTAGAATAACTTGATGAGATCAGGGTAGTAGGAGGCATTGTTTGAGAATCCTAGAATCTAAACAAAATCTTGTAATGAAATTTCTATGTCAAAAAGCGAGAAGTCTTCAAAACAAACGAGCCTACCAGGATGGATTTGGAGTGAGCTGACATAGTTATGATGTTGTAGCAAATCTGGATAGCGAAGCTCGGTTGTGTTTACCACATCAATTTTGTCATGAGAAGAGGAGTCCATAATGAGAAACTTGGAAGAAAAGAGAGCGATAAAACTTTGAAACTTATGAGAGCAAAAAGAAAAATTTCTCATTTTTGAGAAGGCTTGGTGCAATGTCTCTTTAAGTAGAGGAAATTGCATTATTGAATAATATAGTGTAATATAATTTTTAAAATAAGGAAATGCAACTCATGAATGAGAGAAATGATAAGTCATATCAAACTTTTTTAAATGATAATGCAACTTGAGTGAGTTGACACAAAGTAATCGATAAGGAGTTGTATTTTTGGAGTAGAAGATTCAAGGTTTACATTGGGCGAGACATAGTTTTGCAACATTGTGAAAAGACAAAGAAGTCAACTTGATTCACGTGTGTGAGTGGAAGGAAAAGGACATAAGGTCCAATCAATAATAAATGTCAAGCTATGACATAAAAGAATGGCATATTGTCATGATGAAATTTAATAATGAAAAATAGACTACAAGTTGGGCATGAAAGAAGAGATGAAATAAAGTAAAGTTCAATTATGTCATATTGAGACAAAGGTCAAGTGGTGAAGATTGAGTTGACATAAGGTTGAAACACATCATGTCATAAAAAGAATAATAGCATGAAGCAAATGGGGCATGATTAATGAGTAGACATAAAGTATACATCAAATCAAATAAGTAATATAAAGAAGTATATTTCAATAATAAGAGAGAGATTCCATATGTGACGAGAACATAAAATCGTGAAAGATGATTTGACAAAAAAAATAGATCAAGCAAGTTAAAAAGTATTAATGAAGATTTATAAATCATTTAATCTATAAATGCCTAATTCACGTCTAATGCATATAAAATCCTCATTTTTAAGAGGTTTAGTAAAAATATCTGCTAATTGATGGTTTGTAGGCACAAATTCAAGTTTAATTACATTATTAAGAACTTAATCACGTAGAAAAATGATGTCTAATTTGGATATGCTTTGTACGAGAGTGCAATATAGGATTTTTTGAAAGATTAATTGCACTTGTATTATCACACAATATAGTAGTATTTTCGTATTTTAATCCAAAATCATTTAAAGTTTGCTTCATCCAGATAACTTGAGTGCAGGCTAGACTTGTTGGAATATATTTTGCTTTAGTAGTTGATAGAGAAACACAATTTTGTTTCTTGCTGAACCAAGAGACCAGGGAATGTCCTAACAAATGACAGGTTTCACTTGTACTCTTTCTGTCAGATTTACTACCGACAAAATCAACATCACTGTAAGATATTAAGTCAAATTAGATGACTTTGAATAAAATAATCCAAAATCAATTGTTCCTTTTAAGTATCTCATAATTCTTTTAACAACTTTTAGATGTGATTCTTTAGGATCAGATTGAAATCTAGCACATATACATACACTAAACATGATATCTGGAGGGCTAGCAGCTAAATATTGAAGTGATCCAATCATACCTCTTTCAATTTTGTATCTACAGTCTTACCATCTTCATCCCTGTCCAGTGCAGTAGATGTACTAATAGGTGTATTATTTGATGATGATGAGTCCATATTGAACCTCTTTAGAAGCTCATTTGCATACTTTGTTTGATTAATGAACACTCAATCCTTAGTTTGCTTTATGTGTAGGCCAAGAAAGTAAGTGAGTTCCCCCCCATCATACTCATCTCGAATTCTTTCTGCATAGACTTAGAGAAATCTTGACAAAGACTGTCATTAGTAGATCAAAAAATGACATCGTCCACATATATTTGAACGATTAAAGTATGAGCACTCACTGTTTTAAAAAAAGAGTTGAATTTGCTTCTCCAGTTAAAAAAACAGTTTTTAAAAGAAAAGCCTTAAGTCGATCATACCATGCACGGGGTGCTTGTCTTAAACCATATAAAGCACAATTCAATTTGAATACATGATCTGAAAATGATTCATTTTCAAAACTTGGATGTTGTTTTACATAAACTTCTTAATTTATAAATCCATTTAGAAAAGCTCTTTTGACATCCATTTGATATAATTTAAAATCCATATAGCTAACATAAGCTAAAAACATACAAATGGATTCAAGTCTAGAAACAGGAGCAAATGTTTCATCAAAGTCAATACTTTCCTTCTGGTTGTATCCTTGAGCCACGAGTCTTGCTTTATTCCTAATTACATTACCTGACTCATCCATTTTATTTTTGAAAATCCATCTTGTCCCAATGATTGAATGATCTTTTGGTTTAGGAACTAGATCCCAAACATCATTCTTTTGGAACTGATTTAGTTCTTCAGTCGTTGCAAGCAACTAGAATTTGTTCAAAATGGCTTCATTAATCTTTTTAGGCTCTAATTGTGAAATGAATGCCAAGTTTGCATTTCGTTTCAGTTGTGCCCTTGTTTGAACCCCTTTAGATAGGTCTCCTAATATCTGCTTCTGGGGATGATCTTTAATTTCAGCAAATGTTCTTTGTTGACCATCTTCATCATGCTTTGCTGCATTATCTATAGGAAAATCTGTACTAATAAAGTCATCATCATTAGTATCATTAAGAACAGATTTGCAAATAGATTCACCAAAGCTAGCATGCAGGGATTCTTCAATGGAGTTAGTACCTTTATTGAAAATTCTATATGCTTTACTATGACTTGAATATCCTAAGAATATGCCTTCAACAGATTTAACATCAAATTTATTAAGACAATCTTCAGTATTCAAGATAAAGCTTTTACACCCAAAAACTTTAAAATAGTCTATTTCATAGGGAGTTTTATTTAATAAAGGCCCAATCAAAACTCTATTTAAGATATAGCATACAATATTTACAACTTTAGCCCAAAATTATTTGGCAAAATTATTATGTAGAAGCATTGTTCTGGCAGATTCTTGTAAAGTTCTATTCTTTCTTTCTACTACACCATTTTGAGGTGCAGCCCTAGGAAAGGCAAAGTTATGAGAAATTCCATGTAAGTTACATAAATTAATAAAAAGTTCATTATCAAATTCTCTTCCATGGCCACTTCGAATTTTGACAATTGTAGAGAATTTTTTATTTTATATTTTTTTGCATAAAATCTCAAATTCATAAAATGTGTCACTTTTATTTTTCAAAAATATTACCCAAGTGAATCTTGAGTAATCATCAAAAATAACAAAAGCATATCTACTATGATTAAGACTAGCTAGCCTAGAAGGACCAAAAAGATCCAGATGTAGAAGTTCTAAAAGTCTTTTACTTGATACCATATTTTTTGATTTAAAAGATGATTTTGACAACTTTCCTAACTGACATGCATCACAAAAATAATCTTTTTTAAAAAATATTTTAGGCAACCCACGAACCAAATTATTTTTGACAAGTTTCGAGATATATTTAAAGTTGATATGTCCCATCCTCATATGCCACATATTTTGAGTCATTATTGGAAATGAGACAATGTTCAGAAATACTATATATATATAGTTCATAAACAACATTTCTTCTTATCCCTTTTAAAATCATATTTTTGTTTGAGTCAAATATAAGACATGCATCGTGTTTAGAACTGACATTATATCCTATGTCACATATTTGACTGATGCTTAGAAGATTATGCTTTAAACCTTTCATAATAAGAACGCCTTTAATAAGTCGATGATTGATATTACCGATGTTACCAATACTGATTATTAATCCTTTATTGTTATCTCCAAAGGTGACGGTTCCTCCTTCTTTGTATTGAAGACCAACAAATAAATTTGAATGTCCCGTCATATGCTTTGAACATCCATTATCTAGTATCCACCTGTTCTTCTTTTTGAGAGCCTACAACAAATCAAGTAAATGACTTTTTTGGTACCCAATCAGGTCCTTTTTTGTTAGATTTAGGAACCTAGATCCATTTAGATTTGAGTTTCTTTTTACTCAGGGAAGAATACATAGTATTTGTCTTATAAGAATGATAACTCTGTTTGGAATTGAAAGAACTTTTAACAAAAATAGTTTTTTGATTAGTACAAGATGATTTATTGAAATGAGAGTAACCAATGCCATTCTCGTAAAAGGAGACTCTTTGAGAAGCTAGAAGTTTATCTAGATTCTCTTTTCCTTTGGTAAATTTGAAAACCGTTTTCATCAGGTTTTCAGTTTTACTTCTTAACTCTGAAATTTCTATTTAAAGACTTTTAGTCTTTGCACTCGTAGAATTAATTTCAGAAGCTAGCGATCTCCTTTTTAGATGAGGACAATCACATTTTACATGACCTGGTCTTTTCTTCTTTAGGATCCTGCTTTTCCATATGCTTTTTTAACAACCTGTCCTTTTTCATAAATCATTGGAATCTTTGATTTAGAAGAGCTATTTCAGAATTATTTTCTGAATCATCTTCTTCAGGAAGACAAGAGTTTTCTTTGAAGGTTGTTCTTCTTCCTTTCTTTCCTTCATGTGGACTTCATAGGCCATTAGATTGCCTATGAGATCATCAAAGGTTAATTTTGATATATCTTGGGCTTCTTCAATAACTGTGGTCTTCTTCTCCCAATCAGATGTGAGAGATCTCAAAACCTTTTTCACCCTATCAGTCTGGGAATATGTTTCTCTGAGAGATTTAAGATAATTCGTGATGTTGGTGAATCTAGTGAACATCTCTGAAATGGATTCATCTTTATTCATTTTAAATAGTTCGTATTTTCGAACTAAAGATAAGATATTTGCTTCTTTTACTCTATTAGTTTCTTCATGGATGACTTCCAGAGAATGTCATATATCATATGCAGAATCACAAACAGATATTTTGTTAAACTCATTTTGATTAATGGCACAATATAATGCATTTATAGCTTTTGCATTTAAATTTGCTATCTTCTTTTCTTCATCAGACCATGAAGTGTAGTATGATGTTGGAGATGTATATGGACATTCTACAATCTTTCATACTGCAAAGTCTATAGACTTGAGAAATATGATTATTCTACACTTGCAATATGCATAATTAGTGCTAGTAAAACAAGGAGGACGAGAGGAGTGTTGACCTTCAATATCACGAACATAGGAAGATGCTGCCATTTTGTGTCAGAGGACTTGTTATGTCGGATCCAGCAAAACCTGCTCTGATACCAAATGAGATTCCACTAGAGGGGGGGGGGTGAATAGTGGATTTGATTGCGGATCGGGAATTAAAAAACAATTGCAGTCAACCCATAGAGAACACATGATTTATACTGGTTCGGTCAAGCCCCTAACCTACGTCCAATCCTCAAGTCTTACCACTTGAATATTTCACTATTTTCTCCTTGTCAAACCCAACAAGGATAAATATTACAACCTTGTCTCTTGACACCTTTTTGTTTGTATATATAGGTTTACAAAAAGATGTGTCTTTTTGAAATACTATTTCAAATGAGTGTACTTTTTGATATGAGACACCTTGTCTCTTCAAGACATCCTTTCTTTTATGAAAAAGTTGTGTACTTTAGACTATGATAATTTGTGTATCATTTCACTTTTTCATAAGTCATCATTACTTGAATAAATGCTTTGTTTAAACAATAAATGCTTATGTATTATAAAAATATTGCTTTTACTACAAATCGTCATTTCTCAATTAAATGATTTGAAGTACAATAAATGGTTGAGTATTTAAAATAATGATTATTTTATAAATCTTCATTTCTTGAATAAATGCTTTGAAGTACAATTAATGCTTGAGTATTTAAAATAATGATTATTTTATAAATCATCATTTCTTGAATAAATGCTTTGAAGTATAATTAATGTTTGAGTATTTAAAATAATAATTATTTTATAAATCATCATTTCTTGAATAAATGCTCTTATATCATGAGCTATTATATCTTTTCAATAGTTGTCTTTTACATAAATGCTTTTGAAATCATGAGTCATTATATCTTATCAATAGTTATTTTTTTCATAAATGCTTGTAGGAAGTACAATGATTGTTCTACAAAGTTTGATTTAACATTTTTTAAAATAGTTCAAAAACATACTCAACAACTATATTAAAAAATTGTCTTTTTGAATTGATGTGACTCATACGTTAAAGTGTGATTTTTGAAATATATATAGAAATATGAATTATGCATGTTTTTTAAAGGTACTGTTACATATGACTTTAAGAAGGAAAAATAACATTCTTGGAGTGCCCGATTATCTCCATCTTGAAAAGAGACTTTATGAAGATTGAGCCAATCAAGCCTTCGTTCAAATATCCGAGTATGATTGCTTCAAATGTTGCACGTGATCACATAGTGTTCACTATTCTTTAGTTAAAGAACCTTGTATCAAATACACGTTAGATACATAGCAAATCATATCATATCAAGTCATAATATAACATTTCACTTATCATCATGTTAAGCATAAGCATATCATATTATCTCATATCACATATTCATCATCAAAATATTGTTTCTCAACATTGTTGCCCATATACACATGATGTTCACCATGTTTATATTCAATCATGTCTACTATTTCTTTCTAGCTCATTGCTATATGACGTATCTCCTCAGAGTCCACCCACTAACCAGAAAGAGCCTGGTCCACATAAGAGCAATCCGATATCACACAAATTATATCTTGCCACTCTTTTTGCTAGCCATTCTTGTTGTTTCTGCCAGTTTTGTTGTTTAAACGACTTGTACAATTTCTCTTGAAGTGTTCGGGTTTTTCACACTTGAAGCACTTGACATTGGGATGTGGATGCCTGCGGCTTGCGGAATATTAGTCCTTTCTTCTTATCAAATTTTCTATTTTCTTTAAAAAAAATTCTTAAAATGTGGACATCTAGAAGGGATATAACTACGATTGGGAGCATTTTTCGCGAAGTGTAATTCACTTTTCCTATCTTGTTGCATATGTTGTTGCTCAATTTTCAGTTGAGCGAGAAGCTCTTCTAAGGTTAGATTTTTTGAATTTAACCTAAGAGCAGTTTGAACCATATTCCTTGAATATGAGAAACTATGTAGAATAGTGGATATCTGCATACGGTCAGGGATCACATTCTCAATAATCGCCAGGTCCTTTGTCATAACAAGTATTTTGTTTACATGATCAACGACATTATCATTTTCTTGCATCTGACATGAATTATATTGTTCTAGTAGTAATTGTATGTGTATTTCAGAAGTAGTGTCATATTTCTTAGAAATTGCATCGAACATTGACTTAGATGTAGGGTAATCTTTAAATACCCTAATAAGGTTATCGTCCATATATATGAACATGATGGTTCTGGCCAACATATTGTCCTTTTTATATTTTATAAAAGTGGCTTTGGCTTCTTCGGTAGCTCCAGCACCAGGGTCCCTCATTTAAGCAATGAGGGCATTTTCGATGCCCTTTAAAGTTAAAACAAGATGTATCTTCTTCTTCCAAATGTGAAAATTATGGCATTAAGTTTCTCAGTTTTGGCTAGTTCAGTGGCACAAACCTTACTTGTCATTTTTCTATTTTTGGTTATTTTAAGATGGAAAAACATAATAAGTATAAGTCCAACATTTAACAAGTAGATAAGTAAGAGAATATTAAACATGAACTCATAAAATATCATGTTCATAATCAGAAAATTCATGATATAAAACTTATTGTGTCACGCAAATAAAAAAATACGACAATCAAATTCTTGATTTTCAATGAAAATGAACCAATCTATAAACTCTGAGCACTTTTCTATAATTTCAGAAAAGTCAGAGGATAACACCACAAAAAAAATGATCCCAAAAAATAGGACTTAAAAAAAATCTAGGGGATTTTCAGAAAAAAATTAGAAATTTAAGCTTGTTTTGGATATATTTATGAGTTTAGACCTCTTTCTGAGAATTAACAAAAAATTGAGGACCTATTCTGTAATTAAGAGATACAGATGTCAAAAATGACAAAGAGCAGGGGCAGTACAATAATTTAATTACAACAGGATAAAACAAGCATTAATATAAAAGTGCAGAGACAAAAACATAATTTAACCAAGCAGGTGCTTGACCGATAATATTGAAAAAGACCAGGGGTAAAAAGTAATATAACTTGGCAGAGATATGACCAAAATTACTGAAAAACCAAGGGCAAGAAGGTAACTTTACCTGTAAGGGCATATAAAAGCTGGTCTTTCTTAAAAAATTAGAAGTTTCTGCACTTTTTTGTTGTTTCAGTTAGTGAGAGAATGTCGATCTACGTCGGTTCGTTCATTAAAAAAAGAAGAAAAGTTGATGAGACGAACCGCAGGAACGCCAGAGCTTTACAGAGGTCATCAAAAAAAAAATTTATGCTGTTATCCAGTTTGGTCGCCAGAAAAATAAAAAATGGCAAAAAACATACGGTAATTCGATCCCTTTTTTTGTTTTTTGTTTTGTTTTATATCAGAGTTGTCGGATACCGGATGTCGACGATCTTCCCCATTTATAGGCGACTCCTTAAAAAGCTTCATGTTTAATCAAAAGAAAAAAAAAACTTTCTTTTTTTTGATTTTTTTTTTTGTTTTGCTTTTTTTTTCTCTGTGATCTTATGGTTTCTGACGAAGACCCTGATTCAGACTCTGTGTTCTTCTTTCTCCTTTTTTTTATTTTGTTTTTTTTTCAAGGTCGCCCAATGAAGGCGACCTTTTGTAATAGATATCCCGGTGAAGAGGGGTCGCTTGTTACTAGCGACCCTCTGTGAAAAAAAAATAATTGAGTCAGGAAAAAAATGTTCAATTTTTTTTTATTTTTTGAGGTCGCCTGATGCTGGCGGCCTCTTCTGTGTCCCCCCCACCCCCCCTTTTCTAATAATCCTTGAATAAAAGGGGGGTTTGTCGGTTACTGGGGACCCTCTGAGAGAAAAGGAAAAAAATGTGCTCCTCCCCTTTTATTTATTGAGGTCGCCTGCAATAAGCGATCTCTCAAAAGGTTAAAAAAATGGAAACCCCTCTTCTTTTTTTTACTATCTCTAGCAGACCTGAGATTGTGTCTGTTTCACTTGTTATTTCAAAACAAAAGCAGAGGTCGTCGAAATCCGGCGACCTCTTCTGTTGATCTTTATAAACAGAAACGACTGACCTTTTTGCTAATTTCCAGTGTTCGCTTGAACTATGAACGAGGGTCGATGGCCTCGATGCAGGCAACCCGTTGAGGAGTCTCTGCACGCAACAAGAGCCTGGCTCTGTTACCACTGTGGGATCAAACAAGACAGAAGGATTGAGGGAGTTAAATTCCCTCTTCAACGGGTGAGACTCTTCGTGAAACATGACCATGGAGGTCATGTGTGACCAACATCCCATCCCCCCGCCAACCATCAAAAAATGCACGATTTCTCTTTCCCTTTGGAAACAAGGTCATATGTTCGAAATCCTGATCTATGGTGGGCCTGACATGAAGATCCATTATGGGATTTCTATTTCAATGTGGTTAAATGTCCAATAAATTATATTTATCTTTATTTTTGTTTCAAAAGACTCGGTTAGTTATCAAATAACTCAGCTGATCATTGTTTAGTCGCTAGATAAAGCGTGCTCATGCACACATGTACAAATACATGCACATATATATAAAGGTTATATTTGGTACAATCGATTATACCTACAATCTAGTTTGAATCTCACATGTAAGTTGTTTTGAGTGTTTTGCATGCTCAATTTAGTGAGAATCAACTCTTGGATCATGTTTTTTTGATGAAAAACATGCTTTTATGAATAAAAAAAATCGATGACTTCATAGTCATTAATTTTTGGATCATCAGAAAAAACTGTATGAAGGTTAAATTTTGGTGATCCAAAAGCTGGCTCCCACTAAGCAAAACATGCATGTGCACATCTATCGTATTAGATGTGAGAAAAAGCAAACAAACATGGGGGTTCCACTCCATTTACTAATTCTTTTGTAAGTCATTTGCACTGTAGCAAATCTTAACCTATATATATATAAAGAGAGAGAGAGGTAGCACGAGTAGGAGCTTTTAATGCACATCACCATGTGTTGGGATGTTGAAAGTTCAAAACCCAATGATACGTTGTGTAACTAGTGGGAGTCTGCCTAACCCCTGCTTGCCTTTAAAAAAAAACTGCTAACCACCCAACTTTTGAAGGGTTTTCTTATGTTTTACATAAATTTGCCTATGTTTTACATAAATTTAACTGTAGAGATGTGTTTGACATGGCTGATTTACTAGAAAATGATACTTGAATTAGTTTTTATAACAAATATGATTTTGTAAGCCTTCAATATTTAAAAAAAAATTTGACCATTGAATTAGTTGTTTCCTATAAAATCAAGCATGTAGAAGACATATATGGTCAAATTTAAGAAAAACATGAAAAAAAATCCTTCTAAAGCCTGGTTAACAACCTCTCTCTTTATATATATATATTATTGGACACACTGAGCATCAAACGAGGTTGATGCATTGGGCGTCAAATGAGGTCGGACGTGCCCAACATGCCAGCATATGTGTTTTTGTTAGTGTTTTTTTATTTTAGCGATGGTCTAGGACCACTGCTACATGTCAAAAAATGTAAAAAAATGTGTTCCGCTGATCGCGTGTGCAATCAATGGTGTGCATTCATTTGATTTAGCATAAGACAACTTATGAGTTTGACAATATGTGCTACTCTCTCTCTCTATATATATATGTGTGTGTGTGAAAGAGAGAAAGAGATGGTCCTATTCTTTTTTTGGTTGTCTGATTAGGGCCTTCCAAAAATAGTAGTTTCTAGTGTTTTTTGCTCAATTTGCACCATCAGATGTGTTTATCATTGCTTACTCTATAAAAAACATGTATTCAATTAAGATATTTTATTCTCAAGTATCATTGCTTAATTAGTAGAAAACATGTATTCAATTAAGATATTTTATTCTCAAGTGTGTACTTTAAAGAGGTAAAAAACAAATATGTGGTTGACATTATGCTAAAAATTGATGATAAAATATTTAGATTTTGACATCAAATCAGTTCGAAAGAAACTTGTTTATTAGTAAATAAGCAATAATAAACACTTCCAATGATTTAGATAGAGCAAAAATACATGAATGTATAATTTTTAGAGAACAGTAACAAGACCTAACGAAAAAAGGGGCACTACCCACACCTACAGTGACTCAGGTGCGTCAGCCTCCCCGATGCACCCATGTGGCATAGCTTGCGGGCTAGAGGAAAACCATTCTTATGCAGATGCAAACAATGTTTTAAAACCCAGTAACTCGAGACTTGATTCGGCAGTGTCTGACTCGTGACTAGGCCTAGGTTATTTTTTAAATGTATATGTAATTACATACATAAATATATGTGATATACAGTTACATAAGTATAAATACATAGATATTATGTAAAGTGTATGCATTGTAAACTCATATAATATATAAATAAATACATAAATAATATACATATACACGTGGCTCAGTTGAGTCATAGCCGAGTCATTACAACTTTGTTGACTCGGTCGAGTCTTGTGGAAAACATGGCCAAGCAATTCTTTTACCAAGTAGAGGACCGAGTCGAGCTGAGTTAGAGTTAACTCAGTGAGTTTTTAAACATTGCATGCAAGTGCTCACTGGCATTTTGTAGGCCTGCTAGGGTGTGAAAATTGTGAAGCACTTGATATGTTGATCATTATTGCCATGTCAAATATCTTTGTTGCAAAGGTAGGGATTGGTTTAAGTGCATCAGTTATGAAGCATGCCGTGGTATGACTTGTGCAATTGTGTGAAGATTCAATTCTCACAGTTGAGATTGGCACGATGCACATTACGCCCGTCTCTTTTTTTTATGGTAGTTTTTGTCTCCCACAATGGTGCAAGGTGTTCCGATGCCTACCTTAAAGAGTCTTGAAATGTTTGTAGCAACTCAATGCAAATAAAGAAAAAATGAAAAATTGAAAGAGAGAAAAACAGAAAAGTGAGTGTTCTCTTGTTTTGTTCTTTATGTTGTCTTTTAATAAGCAATCATGACCGCTAATGTCAAAAGGTGTGTCTCATATGAAACATCTTTTTACATTTTACCAATGGTTATTGACACTCATGCATGACCCTCTATCCACAAAGTTTATGTGTCATAAGAGACATCTCAAGTGAAGACACACCCACATGGAACATACAAGCCTCTCCTTGACAAGGATCTTTACTTTTGTAGTACCCAAACACAATTGAGTACCCCAAGGCATGCTTAATGTCCACAATCTCACTCATAGATAAATAATCCCCAAGATCTTGAGGAAAAAAGGATTTCACAAGTATATACTCAAACAGTTGTATTATGGAGAAATTGAATTATTGGAATCTTCTCTATGCCCCCTATTTGCTTCCTTTACATTGGGTTTATATTGATGACAGAGCAATTTCAGGAGCCATTTGAATAAGTGAAGTATGCATTTGATAGGGTGGAATTATGTTCTAGTCCACCCCCACAAACAAGGACTTGTCTTGTTCTACACTTTATTTATACAACGACAAAATTACGCTTTAGCAATGGCTTCTTCCGTCACTAAAGCCCTTATTGCTAATAGTGTAACACCCCAAAATTGTTAACTTAAAAACTTAGAATTTTAACCTCAAATTTTTTTTTAAAATAGCACAGCGAAAATATTTTATGTTTTGAAAGAGTAAGACAATTTCGGCAGGTTATAGAGATGATAAACATGTTTGAAACAAAGTTGCACAATCTTAAGAAATCAAAACCATTCAATGCGTTGAAATATAACAAGTCATCAAAGTTTATACATAATCAAAGTTTAATCAAAATATCTCATAAGAATGAGATAAGCAAAAGTGGGTTCCAAGATCGAAACTTAGTTAGGAAGGTTTGGATCAGGGTCCCGCCGTGCATCCAGCTCTTTCACTGCATCATTGTTCATTACATACGCCCCATAATAAACAGGGTCAAACTCTTGCGAGCAGGGAAGTAAAATTAAATATCATGCGTTATGATAAAGCATCAATATCTATTATGCAATATGTAACATGCTAGAATCATATGAAATGTCATAATCATAAGTTAATAACAGTAGCAAGATGACAATATATAAGACATTAATAAGAACATCATGATCTCAACAATATAATCAAAATAAATTGCAACTGACTATGTTAGTAAGTTAGTAGTGTCAATATTAAGTTTCAATAGTTTTACTCCTCCGGGTACGCATAGGTGGTCATCGCAACAACGAAAGTTACTATGGGGTTTATTATGCAAGAGGTAAATTTGTCGTAGCTTCTGTTCGGATCCCTAACCCAAGTTGCAGTCTCCACAAGACAGAAAGATGATTGGTTCATGAGTAATTTGGATTACAATCCCTACTAGTGCAACATCTAAGGTACACCCTCAGGTGACCAGACCTCCATGCCTCGAGTGACAAAGGTCACAAGATGCTTTGCTCCTCATTTTTCAAGTCGGGTATGACATGCAGTTATAAAACTCTACATGCGATATTTGTCACTCGAGGTGTACCATCTATCTCTTGGTGAACCAGTTGTAAATGGGTGACATAGGCAGCTTCATCTTCATTATGGGTATGTTAGTAGTCATGCTTTTGTGTCATACGAGGTTTAAAGGCTCAACAACCCCATACTCCCCGAAAAGTAGTATATTATGACAAGATTTATGTGTTTTTTTCAAGGGAGTATGTGATTTATATGTGTGCGAGTTAGTACAAGTAGTGAGACTTCATCTCACAGGGTGCAGTCAACCAACTCTCAATAGAGTACTATTGTCATTTGTAATTTAATTCATTGCACACACATATGAGATGTTCACCATGCCTTAATGCAACAATAATTAGCATGCTAAGTGGAGTACAATAATATTTTACTTTACAAGGCATCATGTATGAAAGTATGAACATCAATATCACTGACCTATATGCAACATGTCCTATTCATGCATTTCATTTGTCATATCAGCCTTCTTTGCCTAATCCTTCATTTTGTAGGCAAGTACAAACACTATCACATGAGTGTTGTATATATATATATATATATATATATATATATATATATATATATATATATATATATATATATATATATATATATGATATTTGGCCTATGCATAGACAAGTATGTAATTCAAACATAAGTTGTATGACTTAGTCAATGTATATTTATCACATTTATATGTACATGTATGTATTTTTTATATGCAACTTTGTTGTATTGTTGCCTAGCCCTTGGCTTGAGTTCATAAAGTTTTTGATTGTTTCTTGCATATGTGAACTCCTTTCAATGTTTGGCTATATACGTGCCTAGCTCCTTTCTAAGGCAACGATATTTGTAATTCATATCATGTCAACTCGAATATTGGATGCGAGGTTTTTGATAGTCTCATTTCTTTGGGCATAACACCCTTAAGGTGCATGGGTTTTGCGTCGGTTTTGCATCGAATCTATTCTAAGGACTTGCATAATTCTCATATTACCAAAAGATTCCTTTGATAGAATATTTTTGACATTTTCCCAAGGTATGGTTGGGTGAATATGGATTCTAAAAATTTATTTAAGTCATCCAAATCCATTTGAGTTGGTTCAAATCCAATGATCCATTTGAGAGGATCCAAATCCATTGGGATAGATCCAAAACCAAAAATCCATTTGGGTTAAATCCAAATACTAAATCCATTTGGGTTAAATCCAATATCCAATATCCAAATTTGAAATCCATTTTAGAAAGATCCAAATCCAAAAATCCATTTGGGTTAAATCCAAATCCAAAATTCAATTGGGTAAATCCAAATCCAAAATCCATTTGAGAAAAATCCAAATCCAATATCCATTTGAGAAAATTCTAATCCAGAATCTATTTGAGAGAATCCAAATCCAATTGAGTTGATCCAAATCCAAAATTCATTTGAGTTAAATCTAAATCAAATATCCAAATCCAAAATCTATTTGAGAAAGATCCAAATCTATTTGGTTAGATCCAAATCCAAAAATCTATTTGGGTTAAATCCAAATCCTAAATCCATTTGGGTTAAATCCAAATCCAAAATTCAATTGGGTAAATCCAAATCCAAAATCCATTTGGGTAAAATCCAAAAAAAAATTTAATTGGGTAAATCCAAATCCAAAATTCAATTAAGTAAACCCAAATCCAAAATCCATTTGAGAAAAATCTAAATCCAATATCCATTTGAGAAAATTCCAATCCAGAATCTATTTGAGAGAATCCAAATCCAAAATTTATTTAGGTTAAATCTAAATCAAATATTCAAATCCAAAATCTATTTGTGAAAGATCCAAATCTATTTGGTTAGATCTAAATCCAAAAATCTATTTGGGTTAAATCCAAATCCTAAATCCATTTGGGTTAAATCCAAATCTAATATCCAAATTGAAAATCCATTTGAGAAAGATCAAAATCCATTTAGGAAAGTCCAAATTCAATATCCATTTGAGAAAATCTAAATCCATTTAGATAGATCCAAAAACCAAAATCCATTTGGGTAAGTCCAAATCCAAAATTTAATTAAGTAAATCCAAATCTAACAATCCATTTAAGAAGATCCATACTCAATTTCAATTAAGTAAATCCAAATAAAAAATCCAATTAGAGAAAATTCAAATCGAAAATCCAATTAGGAAAAATACAAATTCATTTATTCCAAAGCCTATACTCATTAAAAAAGAAATCCAATTTTTATTTAAAGAAATTCGAATTTTCAAGAAAACTATTTTCCTTTTGATTAGATGAACCAAAACTATCCAAATTTCTTCAATTTGAATCTTCAATTCATCTACTTTACTTTGTGCATGATTCTAATTTTCATGGTTGCACAGTTTTCTCAAAAATTGATTTTCACATCATATGAATCTTGGGCATACATTTTTCCATATTCACATGAATAAAATTCAAAATTGCAAGTATAATTAATACATATCCTTTCTCATGAATTTTGAAGAGTAAAATTCCATTTTATCATTAGCCTATGGATTTCCAAAAAGTCTTTTAAATTTGGATGAAGCATGACTTGCATAATTCTAAGATGCATGATGCATATATCAAAGAAAATTCTTCTTAATGCTAATATCAAAGAAAATTCTTCTTAATGCTAATTAAACTTTTTTATGGCAATGAGCTATCATTAGGACATAAAAATCATTCTTCTTTTCATATGATCACAATAAAGAAAATCATGTATCTTGGGAAGGGATAAAAAAAATGAAAAGTATAATAACAATTCATTTTCTGATACTACATGTGTTATGAAAACACATGCTTATATGGATGATAATAGAGATTAGGAGAATGAACATAAATTGAATATTATCAAGATACATAAAGAATAAGTTTACTTACCTTAACTTGGGACCTAGGCTTGAACTTTTTCTTGCTTTGGTTCTTTTAAAGCACTAAGGGAGTAGAAAAGAGTTCCTAAAGAGATACCCTTAATTACTCTTAAGTGAAGAAAGAAGAAAAACTTCAAAAACCAAAAAGAGAGAAGGAAAAGAGAAGCTATTAGATGCTTGAAACTCTCAATTTGATGAAATATTTATAGGAGGGTAATGATTACTTTCTAAATGAAGGGTTGAGATGAATTAAAAGGAATAAATGATTGAGATTAAATCATCTCAATTCTCCAACACTTTTCTTTCAAGCATAACCCTTGACCATATTATGAAGACCTATTAAGCTAAATATTTTAGTTTCTTAGAAGATATCTTGAGATTTAGTAAATATTTTATGAATTTTATTGATATTTTAAAGATTTTATTAGATTTAGAAATTCAATCTAATCATTAGGCAAAATTTCCCCCTCTAATGTACTTGCATTTGGTTTGAATCTAATTCGTAATTCTTACCTAATTTGTACTTTTTAGTTACTTTAAATTTTATATTATTTCTTCTAATTAGATTCTAACTATTTAATTGCCTTTTCTATTTACTTTAACTATATACTTTTTATTCCTTGAAATATTCTTTACTCACTTTAAGATAATTTCATATTGGATCTTATATTTTCCAAAATTCAATTACAATACTATACTTTCAAAAATTCATTTACAAGGTCACACTTTTCAAAATTCATATACAGGGCTATATTTTTCTAAAATTCAATTATAAGGCTATATTTTTCTAAGATTCATATGCAAGGTTATATTTTTTTAAAATTCAAATAAAAGGTTATATTTTTTTAAAATTCAAATATAAGGCTATATTTTTCCAAAATTTAAATACAAGTTTATATTTTTTCTAAAATTTATTTCTGACTAATTATTCTAGATTCAATTAGTCCTATCAATTTTTTATTCTAGATCTTAGAATTATGAAAAATAAATAAGATGGACATAAGAAAAATACCTGTAATTTTGTGGGTCTTACAAATAGTTACGGTGACGATCAAGTTCATCGCCTGATAACTACTAGTGATGGATACAACCATCACAATCAATCACCTATAGGAACAAACAATGCCATTGCTAAAAGCAAATTTAAGTTATAGTGACAACTTTAGTTGTCGCTATAACCCTTTTGTTGAAAAAAAAATAATATATCTGATTATATATAAGTGATATAGGTATATGTATATAGAGTAATGGGTAGGTGCAAAATGATACATGCTAAATGAGCTTTTTAGGGCATTTTTTGTTTTATTTTTAAATTTTGACCGTACATATGTGATCTATGAAATTGATTTTATAAGGATCAGCTCTTGAACTCCGCCTGTGTATAACTGTTTAGTTATATATCGCCGGTCCCAAGCCCGGATAAAGGAGGAGGGTTGCGGTAGGCCTGTGACAGCCAACATAAAAACTTTGTCATACCCTATGAAAATGAACCAATATGAGAATTTCGTTGGGGCGTTCCCTACTGAGCGACACGCTGTACTCTCTAGGCCCGGAGGCAGTGATAAATGGGCAAGGGTTGCTAGGTCGTCGCCCAGAAGCGACGCGTCACACCGGCGCCCGGGTGTGGTGTCAAATAGGCAAGGGTTCCCTCACTTTGTTGGACGGGTGGGGGTAAAGAAGTTAGTCCAAGACTATAAAATTAGGTTAGCCACTTGGAACATAGGGTCTTTAACTGGTAAGTTGGTAGAGTTAGTAGATGTTATGTGTAGGAGAAAGTTTGATATTTTATGTCTTCAAGAGACCAAATGGGTAGGTGAGAAAGCAAAAGTGATAGAACCTTGGGGATATAAGATTTGGTATACAGGAATAAATAGAAATATGAATGGAGTAGGGATTGTTATGAGTCGTCAGTTTATAGATAATGTAGTTGAGGTCCGTAGGAAGGGTGATAGAATTTTACTTATTAATTTAGTATTAGGTACGGATATTATTAATATTATTAGTGTTTATGCACCTCAAGTAGGTTTAGATGATTCCATTAAGCATCAATTTTGGGAAGATTTAGATGAAGTAGTACAAGGGATATCTTATGGAGAAAAGCTTTTCATCGACGGTGACCTTAATGGACATGTAGGCATTAGTAGGGATGGATTTGAGAGTATCCATGGAGGCTATGGTATAGGAGAAAAAAATGAAAGTGTAGAAAGGATTTTAGATTTTTGTTTGTCCTATGATATGATCTTAGCAAACACTTGGTTTAGGAAGAGGGAGTCTCACCTAGTAACATTTAAAAGTGGGGTTAATATGAGTCAGATAGATTTTTTCCTACTTAGAAAGAGAGATAGGGGTTGTTGCATCGATTGTAAGGTTATACCGGGAGAAAGTGTAGCTACACAACATAGAGTCTTAATTTTAGATCTTAGAATTAGACAATGCCGCAAAATGGATAGACATAGGATAGATCCTAGAATTAAGTGGTGGGCACTGAAAGGAGCTAAACAAGGAATGTTTGTAGAGCAGGTAGTTAAGGAAGCTGATTGGTGTCTCGAGGAGGATTTAAAATCAATGTGGAATAAGATAGCGGGTGGCATGAGAAAAGTGGCTAAGGAGGTATTGGGTGAGTCTAAAGGCGGTGCACCACTAGGTAAGGATACATCATGGTAGAACGAGGATGTCAAATTAGCTATTAAGGTTAAAAGAGAGTGTTATAGAAATCTAAGTAAGAGTTGTGATAATGAGAATTTGGAGAAGTATATGATAGCAAAGAAGGAAGCTAAAAAAGTTGTTCGAAACACGAGGGCTAAGGTATATAAAGAGGTTTATGACAAGTTGGATACCAAAGAAGGCGAGAAGGATATTTATAGGCTTGCAAAGATGAGAGATAGGAAATCAAAGGATTTGGGTATGGTTAGATGTATCAAAGATGAAACACAAAGGGTTTTAGTCAAAGATGAGGAGATTAAGGAGAGATGGAAAGATTATTTTGATAAGCTATTTAATGATAGTCATGCTCAAGATCTTGGAGACTTCTCCATTCCTTTTCATGAGATAAATCGTGACTTCATGCGCAAGATTCAAAAGAAAGAAATTGCAGAGGCTTTGAAGAAAATGAAATCAAGAAGGGCAGTTGGCCTAGATGGTATACCTATCGAGGCTTGGAAATGCTTGGGAGAGAAAGGTTTAGAATGGTAGAAAAATCTTTTTAACTTGATTTGGTGAACAAATAAGATGCCTAATGAGTGGAGGAAGAGTACTTTGGTGCCTTTATATAAGAATAAGGGTGATATACAAGATTGCACAAACTATCGTGGTATAAAACTCATGAGTCATACTATGAAACTTTGGGAGAGGGTGATTGAGTCTAGGTTGAGGAAGGTTGTCACGATATCGGAGAATCAATTTGGTTTTATGCCTGGAAGATCAACTATGGAAGCTATACATCTTCTTAGACAACTTATTGAAAGATATAGAGAGAGGAACAAAGATTTGCATATGGTTTTTATTGATTTAGAGAAGGCATACGATAGAGTACCTAGGGACGTTCTCTGGTGGACAATGATGAAGAAAGGTGTTTCTCTCAAGTACATTAGTATAATTAAAGATATGTATGAAGGAGTAGTAACCATTGTCCGCACTTGTGGAGGGGTGACAACCAATTTTCCGATAACGGTTGGGTTACATCAAGGATCTGCTTTAAGCCCTTTCCTATTTGCGATAGTGATGGATGAGCTTACGAGATCAATTCAAGAAAATGTACCGTGGTGTATGTTGTTTGCTGATGATATTGTTTTGATTGATGAGTCTAGAGCTGGGGTTAATGCTAAGTTAGAATTATGGAGACAAACATTGGAAGCTAGAGGTTTTAAGTTGAGTAAGAGTAAGACTGAATATATGGAATGTCGGTTTAGTAAGCAACGAAGTAGTGATGGGAGTGTAGTGAAGCTTGGTGAGCAAGAAATACCGGTGAATGATTATTTCAAATATTTGGGATCCATCATTCAAAAGTATGGAGAAATTGATGGAGATGTAAATC